>NC_091139.1:32954121-33257621 GCF_041381155.1 Argopecten irradians
TTTTTGTGTTTTGGTCATCTGATTCGTAGATACTTATTTTTATATTCAAATCTTTATCTTTTTGATCAGTTTCATTTTGACGATATACCGCGTAGGGTGTTGTATTATGTTTTTATAACACGATCATAAAATGACAGTCACAGTTGCTAGGAAATATTTTGAAGCATTGCTGAAATATAATACTGGTAACACTTTTTGTATCTTGTATCTTAGCTACATTCCTATGTTCGTTTAAAGTGTACCAATGGAACTGAAAATGGAGTTAAAATAACTTTTAAAATGGCAGCTTCGGACTGATCTGAAAAATATCAAAAATAAAATGCTGAATAATTAATATCATATTTGTAGTCAATATCTTCAATATTTATTCATTTAAATATTTCAAAACGTCTCGATCACCATATTGGGTTAAATTGCTGTTGGATAAATATGGAAATTACCAATTCTGTATTAGCATACACATTTCACAGGTAAGTTTTGCCGGTGAATAGCAGTACCGCCACTCCACACCACACTCCAAGACGTGTTGATGTGGTTACTGTGAGGAACGTTCTCTGCTGGGTATTGTTTATTGTGGAATGCCACTGTGAGTAACACAATACTAGATGATGTACCTCAATATGTGGTTTTGAAGTTGTTACAACGTATACATATACATCCATATATATGTAACCCTGGTCAATACTAGCCGCAATATATCGCTCGGCTAGTGAGAACTTCTCTTTAGCTCGATCGGTTGAGCGTCAGACTAGTAATCCAAAGTCCCGAGTTCGATCCCTGGCAGAGGCAGGTATTAAATCCTGCACCCTGTTACATATATACGCTATTTGTGACGTCATTAATTTCTTCTTTGAAAAATAAACATTTCTACTCCTGAAGAGCCATCATGAAATGGTGAATGTACAAGAGGAAAGTCAAATACAACAACAGTTAAATACAACAACCTACATTTCGAAGAATCTCGCGTTAAAATGCAAGTCGAAAATCTAGCGGAGGCCGCCGTTTTGTATCGATGTTCTCGAATTCCTGACTTCATTTTACTGTTTCGGTCTTGTGAATTTCCAGCAAATGGCTATTGCGCCAGGTCATATGACTAGTGACATATGCAAAAATATAACACATGCAAATCAGTGGATATAAGGTGGATTATACGATACATCGTATTCATCAAGAAACAAGTAATTCAATTTATTACATTTTTTCTCGCTTCTTTTTACAGAAGAACATAAATACTAGTTCATCCGAAGTATTTTAGTTACTTTGATAGCCTGTAGATACTGTAATGTACCTTTTTCCGCGGAATACAATTTTAATATAATTTTCCCGGGTAACTCAAATGCGAATCCTAATGTGTTGCGCATTGTCGTGTATATTTATTCGTGTTTATCAGTACATTACTACTTTTTAACTCACCTTGCCCGAAGGACAGGTGAGCTCATGTCATGGCGCAGCGTCCGTCCGTCCGTTGTCCGTCCGTCAACATTTCCTTTAAATCGCTACTTGTCATAGAGTTATGCATGGAATGTAACCAAATTTGGTCAGAAACATCCTTGGGGGAAGGGGAACAGAGTTTGTATAAATTTTGGCTCTGACCCCTGGGGCAGGAGGGGCGGGCGCAATAGGGGAATTAGAAGTAAAGCCTTTAAATCGCTACTAGTCATAGAGTACTGTATGGAATGTAACCAAATTAAGCCAGAAACATCCTTGGGGGAAGGGAAACAGTTTGTATAAATTTTGGCTCTGACCCCCGGGTGCAGGAGGGGCGGGCGCAATACGGGAAATAGAGGTAAATCCTTTAAATTGCTGCTAGTCATAGAGTTCTGCATGAAATGTAACCAAATTTGACCAGAAACATCCTTGGGGAAGAGAAACAGAGTAATTATAAATTGTAGCTCTGACCACCCGGGGGCAGGAATGTAACCAAATTTGGCCAGAAACATCGTTGGGTAAAGGGGAACAGAGTTTGTATAAATTTTGGCTTTGACCCACTCGGGGGTAGGAGAGGTGGGGCGCAATAGGAGAAATAGAAGTAAAGCCTTTAAATCGCTACTAGTCATAAAGTTCTGAATGGAATTTAACCAAATTTGGCCAGAAACATCCTTGGGGAGGGGAAACAGAGTTTGTTATAAATTTTGGCTTTGACCCCCCCCCCCCTCGGGGCCAGGAGGGGCGGGGCCCAATATCGGAAATAGAGGTAAATCCTTTGAATTGCTACTTACAGAGTTCTGAATGGAATGTAACAAAATTTGGCCATAAACATCCTTGGGGGAAGGGGAACAGAGTTTGTATAAATTTGACTTTGAACCCACAAACCCATCCCCCCTCCCCACGGGGTAGGAGGGGCGAGGCCCAATAGGGTAAATAGACTTGAGGTAAATCCTTAAAATCGCTTCTAGTCATAGAGTTCTGCATGTAATGTAACCAAATTTGGCCAGAATCATGCTTTGGGGAAGAGAACAACATAGTTCGTATACATTTTGGCTGTGACATCCCCCCCCCCGGCCTGGAGCAGAAAGAATGGGTCCAAATAGGGAAATTAGAGGTTAATCTTTCAGAAAAGAAACAATGATCCTGTAATCAGAAGAACATTACTTTGCATTACAATAACCAGGTGAGCGATACAGGCCCTCTGTGCCTCTTGTTTAATACCATTTGCTGCCCATCAACTCACTAGAAGTGTGATGATAGCCAACTTTGATAAATAAAAAGAAATAGATATGTTTGAGTTTTACGGCCCATCGACAACTAAGGTCATTTAGGGCCAAACTACAAGTCATGCATTAATATCAGGATAAAAGATCAGGGTAAGAAAAGGCAAGTAAGGACTAAAACACATATTGTAAACGTTTATTTGAAAAAAAAAAAAAAAAAAAAAAAAAAAAACAGTTTTGCATGGGATAAAATAGTTTTGGCTAAAACACATGAGAAAACTCATGCACAATGTTGATGAAACGATGAAATGTTGAGTTGATACGATGTATGATGAGAAAACGTTCATATTTTGCTTAAAATACCAATCTCTTTGAGATAATTGAAAATACGATTATGTCTCACGGCATGAAACAAAGTGTACATGTCGGAGACATCGTAGTATTTATCTCGTATGTGTTTAAAATCAATACAATGCAATAAAATATGCTCCACTGTGAGAGGAGAATCACATGCATGGCATGTAGGAGGATCCTCCCCTCTCAATAGATAGGAATGTGTAAAATATGTGTGTCCAGTTCGGAGCCGAGAGAGAACAACTTCCTCTCTGCGGTCTCTCCGACTGGACAGTTTAGGATTAAGTGTAGGTTGAATTTTAAACAGTTTATTGTTTGTTTCGGTAGACCACCTTTGTTGCCAATGGTGTTTGATGGCTGACTGAATTGAAGGTTTGATGTCGGTGTATGGTAGTTTCAAATCTGTTTGTGCTAGGCGAAGAGCAGTCTTAGCTGCTTTATCAGCCTGTTCATTCCCCTTTATACCCACATGACTGGGAATCCAGAGATAAGTAATTTGAGTTTTAGAAGATAATCGAAATGTTCGGATTAAAAGATTTTGGATTAGAGTATTTCTAGGGCTTCTTGATTTCAAAGCCTGAAGAACCGAAAGAGAGTCTGAACAGATGATTGCCTTTTCAATGCGGTGTTCTTCGATGTGGTCAAGCGCCAGACCGATAGCACATGCTTCCGCAGAGAAAATGGAGGCAACATCTGGAAGTCGGATAGAGGAGCAGTGATTAGACGTACAGCATGCTGCCGCAACATTATCACCATCTTTTGATCCGTCAGTGTAGATCTGAACATGGTCAGGGAAAGCCCTAATGCACTCCCGAAAGGAGGATTTGTGTTCTTCGGGTAATGCACTGGACTTTGCCCTCTCATGCAAAGATAAATTGATATCAGGTGTTTGAATAAGCCATGGTGGTACATCCGATATGGTGTACTCGTCAATGGCGTCGAAATTTATATTTAGTTCCTGCAAAAAATTTGAAATTCTGATGCCAAATGTTGGTATGAGCTTTTGATTTTGTCTGAATATGTCCTGGTGTTGTGGATTAAATACAAGATCGAATGCGGGGTTTTTGGGATTGGATTTCAGTTGGGCAGCATACTGTAAGGATAATTTCTTTCGTCGATCGTCTAGAGATGGCTCATTAGCTTCCACATGGAGACTCTTCACAGGTGTTGTTCGAAAAGCTCCAAGTGCCAGACGCAGTCCTTGATTCTGGATAGGGTCAAGCATCTGTAGATAGGAGCTGCGAGCCGATCCATAGACAATAGAGCCGTAGTCAAGTTTTGATCTAATAAGTGCCCGGTAGATACGCAGAAGCATTTCACGGTCTGCACCCCAATCAGAATGGGACAGAACACGTAGAATGTTCAACGCCTTCGAGCACTTATCCTTCAGATGTTTGATATGTGGAACAAAGGACAGTTTCGAATCAAATATTAGTCCAAGAAATTTAGTTTGTTCAACTACTGGAATTTTAATTCCATTGAGTGTGAGGTCAGGATCATTGTGTGGTTTTCGTTTTTGACAGAAGAGCATACAGACAGTTTTTGATCTTGAAAATCTAAAGCCATTTTCGTCAGCCCAATTTTGTAATTTGCCTAAACATTGTTGTAGTTGTCGTTCTATAGTGTGCATGTTTTTTGATCTGTAACAGATCAAGAAATCATCCACAAATAGAGACCCTTCCGTAGATTGGCCAAGACATTTAGTTATGCTGTTAATTTTTAGTCCAAAAAGTGTGACGGACAGGATACCACCCTGAGGGACGCCCATCTCCTGTGTTTCTGTTTCTGAATAAGTTGAACCCGTTCGAACTTTGAAATGCCTGTCAGATATAAAATTTGATATAAACTTTGGCAAATTACCACGTATACCGATGTCATGGAGATCGTTCATGATTCCATATTGCCAAGTTGTGTCGTATGCCTTTTCAAGGTCAAAGAATACGGCCACAAGATGTTCTTTCTTGGCAAATGCTTCTCGTATAAATGTTTCTAGTCTAACTAAGTGGTCTACCGTTCCCCTGCGGTTTCTAAAGCCGCTTTGCAAAGGACTTAAAATATTGTTTGATTCCAGGAACCAAACTAATCTGGTATTTATCATACGTTCTAGAGTTTTACAAATACAACTCGTCAATGAAATAGGACGATAGTTATTGGCATCAGTAGCATCTTTCCCAGGCTTCGGAAGGGGTATAATAGTAGATTCCTTCCAAGACTCAGGAATTTTGCCAGAAGAGTAAACTTGATTAAATATAGTTAAAAGACATTTTAGTGAAGAGTCTGGTAATTGTTTTAAAAACATATATGGAATTTCGTCTGGTCCAGCTGCCGAGTCCTTTGATTTCTCAAGGGACTCGAGCAATTCTGGTATCTCGAAAGGCCTATTGTAACTTTCACTATTGGAGGATTTAAAATTAAGACGTCTCTTTTCCTTTTCCTTTTTAAATTTTTGAAATTTTTTGGAATGATTTTTGATGGATGAATTTTTAGCAAAATTTTTGGCAAAGGCGTCAGCTATTTCGGATTTTGAAGAAAATATTTTATTGTTGTTAATGAGGTGGGAGGATGGTGTTGCTTTTCTTTTCCCACTGATTTTTCCAATAATTTCCCAAACTTTCTTCGAAGATGTATTGGAATTAATTTTTGATACGTACTCTTTCCAAGTACTTTTCTTGTCGGATTTGATAGACCTTCGAGCTTTTGCTCTCCAAATTTTAAAATTGTTATAGTTTGAGACGGTTGGCGAAGCCAAGTACCGCCTCAGAGCGGAATTTCTACCAGATCTATTGATAAATGAATCATTTGAGAGAGACGAAACTTTGTAGGTTTTGGCACGGATTTTGGTATGGTTTTTGTAGCGATAGAAGTGAGCGCTTCTGTGAAAATTTTAATGGGGTCATCGAGGTTCAAAAATTTATCCTCAATGAGCTCCTCTGCGCACAAATTTTTAAATTGAACCCAGTCCGCCTTATGTAGATTCCAACGAGGAATAGGCTCCTCAAGTTTTGGTGACCCTATGTTTTTAAGTATAATTGGAAAGTGATCGCTCCCACAGAGATCATCGTTGACCATCCAATCATAACCCAGAAGAATTGATGGATGGCACAACGATAAATCAATGTGGGTAAGCGAGCCAGAGGCAGGGTGTAAATATGTTGGGGCATTGGTGTTATAAAGACATAAGCTGTTTTTATTAATAAAATCTTCGATACGTCTACCTCTATCGTCAGTGCCTGGGGAGCCCCAGAGGCTATTATGACCGTTAAAGTCACCCATGATAATATATGGCACTGGTAGTTGTGATACGATGTTACTAAGTTCATCACAACTAAATGGAGTATTTGGGAGGTAAATATATAGAACAGACTGTTATTTTTCGGTGAAGAGTTGCGCTTATAGCAACAGCTTGTAAGGTGGTATTTAGCTGAATGTGTCTGTGAGGAACGTTTTTATGCACCGCCACCGCCACACCACCTGATGGGCGGCCACCTGTTGTTGGAGTTTTGGTGTATAGTGTAAATTGTCGGAGATTGATGGTGTCTTTCAGCATTATTTCTTGAAGGCAGAATATGGATGGGTTTTTTGTTTGTATAAGATGTTTTAATTCTTCTATGTTCGCTTTAAATCCGCGTATGTTCCATTGTATGATAGTGTTTGTCTCTATGTTGGTCCCTGAGGATAGTTTGTCGGACCGACAGGACTACTTGAAGTAGGTTGTTTGGTGGCGATAAATGTGTTGTCACCAAACTCGCTGTCGTCCGATAGAACATCATAGATGTTCCGTCCAAGGATAGGGTCATCTGATCCCTTACTGGGTTTGTTGTTTATTGCAGGGAGCCTCGCCAGCTTTACCTTGGTGGTTTTTGTCTGGCGTTGCTCCTGCGGTGGTGTATTTGCTGGTCGCTTGGCTTTCTCAGGGAGTTTTTTTACGTCAATAGACGGTGAAGATGTAGCACGTCTATGACGAGCGGCGGTAACTTTTTTTCTAATGTTCGGTGTTTGGTGTTGTGTTAGTTCTGGAGACGCCGGTGGGATTGGCGTTTTAGCTCCAGGTGGTTTTTGTTTGTGGTTTGTGTTGGGGCTTATATGGACCAGACTTGAACCTGTTCGGGTCCCCCATGATTATTTTGCAGGTCTTAGCATCAGCCATATCTGGGACATCATTGTCCCAGTTAGGCTTGTCAACCAAGGCCTGGACCGACGCATGTTTGACGGTGACACTGTCAACAGGCGTCTTTGCGCGGGTGATCTGAGCATAGGTTGCCACATTCAGGTCTGAACGCTCGACTATCCTCCTAGCCTCGGGGAAAGAGACACCTTGGGTATATTTGACCCGTAATATCTCCCTCTCCCGAGTCCAGGCGGGACAGGTGCGAGCAGACGCAGCATGGTCACCCCCGCAATTGACGCAGTGACGGTTGACAATGTCACATTCGTCTTTTTCGTCGTGACCTTCACGGCCACAGTACTGACATACCATTTTCCGTCTACAATTGTTCTCATGATGGCCGTACCTCTGGCAGTTACGGCACCTCAATGGATTAGGGATGTAGACAGTGACATTGTAACGTTGGTATCCAACAGTTACGCTCTGTGGTAATGTTGGTGTAGCGAATGTTAAGATAAAAGTGTGTGTTGGGACCAAGCTCCCACTTTTTCTCGTCATGATGCGTTTAACATGAGAGACCGGAATGTTCTCCTCTTGGAAGTATGACAGTATGTCAGCCTCATTGTCATTGCGCAAGGCTGGGCACCTGATTACCCCCTTGCTGCAATTTAATGATGAGTGTGGTTTTACACACACACTGAGGCCGGCAAAACTGTTGGTTCCAAGGAGGTTCTCCGCTTGTTGCTTGCGGAAAACCTCTATTAGGAGATCACCCGATCCCAAAGGCTTGACAGATTTGACATCTCCAGCAATGCCTTTGATGCCCTTTCGCAATATTAAGGGTGATAAACCTGCTGTGGTCTTGCCACTCTGTGTAGAGGACATGACCAGAAACTGTGGGAATGTGTTTGTTGTACCGATTTTTGTTTGTTGATTTGTGGTTGATTCCTTTTGGGGAGATTTTGGTTGTAGTTCATTTTGTTTGTTTTTGGAAGCCATCTTTTAGAGTTAATTACAATTCGCTAGCTGTGCCCCCACCCACCTCGGAGCCCAACAGGGGGACACTCATGATGACATGGATATCCAATGTCAAAGTGTCAGGGTTACACAGATAGTATACTCGGAAGAATATTTCGAACAAACATAATTCAAATCAAGCTTGCGACAGCACGCTCGCAAGATTGTACACCTGCAAGATCGATCAGAATCAAGACAATCCAAATTAAACTCACGATTGACCCTAAGCCACCGCCTTCTTGGAGATCTACGAACCAAGGGCTCGGCATGACCAGCCGATTGATAATACAGGGCCCATATTACCTCTCGTCTAACCGGAGTCTGAAGCCAAAGTAGTGTGTAGCAGTAAAAAAAGGAAGAAAAAAGAGCAAAACCTATTCAACCACCAGGACCTTCTTCCCCCGGATACGAGATGCAACCCACGGCAAACAGGTTGGCTCAAATTGGAGCTACTGTGAAAGCCTTCAGCTACACTGATATCAAGCAGACGCACATCACACCCCCAAAAGTGGTGCGCATCCGCATGAGAGCAGTGCACCCAGTCTCGGGACGTGGACCCAGCTTTCATGGAGACCCTTTGATAAATAAAAAGAAATAGATATGTTTATATCGAAAAATTGCACACTTTCTTGTAATGAATGGCTAGAAATTTTATTTTGAAGGATATCATTGATTCTCAGATGATTATATCCAAAACAAAGCCAACCAATAGGACAATTTACATTGTCATCCGCCACAACTGTAAACGTTTCAATTATTTTTCAGGTGACGACGTTGATATAGCTTCATCTAAAAACGTTACTTTCCTTACTAAGTACGGCTACCGATACTACCATAACAAGGGCTCATTCACCTTCAAGGTCAAATGCTGTTAAGGAGCCCAGGTTAGGCTATTTGAAACCGAAGATGTATCGGGGAAGTTTTACCTCGTCTATATAGGCGGTTGGTCTAATACCAAAGTAGCAATATAATGTGAGGGCAACAAACTGACTAAAGCAGCTGTTCACAGCTCGGTGAGTTGTGATGACTACAAACCGTTTTGGATTTCGTGGGAATATAACAACGATGTCATTCTGGGTCGTGGCGAAGAAGTCTTCGATGATGCTCTCGTAACACTGAATCAGTCATTTTGCAGGTACCAAGTACGATATATTGGTATTTTGGATGTACCTGAAAAAGGACACTGGAAAATTCCACGACTGCGTAAGTACCATACTTTAAGGAAACTGAGTTTTTATTTCAGGACATCAGGAGGGAAAACGGTATAAAGCTAGTATATTAGTAATCCGAAATAAAAGGCCAAAATAAATTAAAAGTAAAATCAAAATAATTTCTATGGAATATATATTCAGCCACTTCAGTCCGAAATAACACTAACACAATGTGTTCGTCTACATGTTTGTTTACATCTATTGTGTGCAGGTACGAAATGTCTCGGCCCGTTTGATGTACATTTTGAACATCAGAATGTGTCAATTTTAATTGATTTATGTTGCAATATTGTTTGTTTGTTTGATTAAATTAACATCATGTTTGTTTGTTTGTTTGGTTAATTAACGTCCTATTAACAGCTATGGACGGCCTCCCATGTATGCGGTGTATTGCGTGTATATTGTGCTCGGTGCATGTTTTGGGAGACTGCGGTATATTCATGCCTCCCATATATGCGGCATGTTGCGTGTATGAAATGCGTGGTTTGTGTTTTGTTGAATATTGAATTTATTCCACACGAGTGAGTTATTTTTTAAAAGTTACAAAAGACACGAGCTTTAGCTAGTGTCTTTTGTAATTTTCAAAAAAATAACTTACGAGTGTGGAATAGATTCGATATTCAACAAACACGAGTTGTGTGACCTGTTTCTAACACAATTATATTCGTTTTAGCCGATAGAAATACGGCGGGGATACGGTTACGTGTATTTACTGAAATATGCAAATAAGGTGAAGTAATTAATATATCAGCAAAAAGACAGCATAGTGGTACTGTTACCCTTTTTAAAGTGTTAATAGTGCTATATCACCGGTCACATTATGTTGTTATGTTACCGACATCTTATTGTGTTATACCAGGCAGTAATTGATAATAGTGACGTATATTTTATACCAGGCAGTGACAGATAATAGTGACGTATATTTTATACCAGGCAGTGACAGATAAAGTGAAGTATATGTTATACCAGGCAGTGATTGATAATAGTGACGTATATTTTATACCTGGCAGTGATTGATAATAATGACATATGTTTTATACCAGGCAGTGGTTGATAATAGTGACATATATTTTATACCAGGCAGTGATTGATAATAGTGACATACATTTTATAGAAGGCAGTGATTGATAATAGTGATACATTTTATACAAGGCAGTAATTGATAATAGTGACATATATTTTATACCAGGCAGTGATTGATATAGAGGTTACATAATGAGTGTTTGTTGAATATTGAATTTATTCCACACGAGTGAGTTATTTTTTAAAAATTACAAAAGACACGAGCTTTAGCGAGTGTGTTTTGTAATTTTTAAAGAATAACTTACGAGTGTGGAATAAATTCAATATTCAACAAACACGAGTTGTGTGACCTGTTTCTAACACAATTATATTCGTTTTAGCCGATAGAAATACGGCGGGGATACGGTTACGTGTATTTACTGAAATATGCAAATAAGGTGAAGTAATTAATATATCAGCAAAAAGACAGCATAGTGGTACTGTTACCCTTTTTAAAGTGTTAATAGTGCTATATCACCGGTCACATTATGTTGTTATGTTACCGACATCTTATTGTGTTATACCAGACAGTAATTGATAATAGTGACGTATATTTTATACCAGGCAGTGACAGATAATAGTGACGTTGATTTTAAACCAGGCAGTGACAGATAAAAGTGACGTATATGTTATACCAGGCAGTGATTGATAATAGTGACATATATTTCATACCAGGCAGTGATTAATAATAGTGACATTCATTTTATACCAGGCAGTGATTGATAATAGTGACATATAATTTATACCAGGCAGTGATTGATAATAGTGACATACATTTTATACCAGGCAGTGATTGATAATAGTGACATATATTTTATACTAGGCAGTGATTGATAATAGCGTCATATATTTTATACAAGGCAGTGATTGATAATAGTGACATATATTTTATACCAGGCAGTGATTGATAATAGTGACATATTTTCATACCAGGCAGTGGTTGATAATAGTGACATACCAGGCATGTTTTATACCAGGCAGTGATTGATAGTAGTGACATACATTTTATAGAAGGCAGTGATTGATAACAGTGACATATATTTTATACCAGGCAGTGATTGATAATAGTGACATATATTTTATACCAGACATTGATTGATTATAGTGACGTTGATTTTATACCAGGCAGTGATTGGTAATAGTGACATATATTTTATACTAGGCAGTGATTGGTAATAGTGACATATATTTTATACAAGGCAGTAATTGATATAGAGCTTACACAATGAGTGTTTGTTGAATATTGACTTTATTTCACACGAACGAGTTATTTTTTAAAAGTTTCAAAAGACACGAGCTTTAGCGAGTGTCTTTTGTAATTTAAAAAAAAAACTTACGAGTGTGGAATAAATTCAATATTCAACAAACACGAGTTGTGTGACCTGTTTCTAACACAATTATATTCGTTTTAGCCGATAGAAATACGGCGGGGGTACGGTAACGTGTATTTACCGAAATATGCAAATAAGGTGAATTAATATATATATCAGCAAAAAGACACTAATTTGTATTCAAAAGTCATCGTTTGATAAAGAATCCATCGATATCAAATTCTTCTAATTCGGAGCATCTTTAGGGTTAAATGTTACTCATTTAACGTCTTATTGAGTTCAAATCTTGATAGTTTCTTCCAGAAAATAAAACTAATTAAATGTCGGACTACATGTATACATGTAAAAGCATTAGCATGACACGGTATCGTCTATTTCCCGCCAAATAATCATCAAGCCATTACCATGAATATCACCAAGTTCGTTTCATACACGTTAAATCTACGAAACTCATCAGTGAAATTCCTGTCCGTTGATATGTATTTTTAGTACTTATGGTCAATTTTAACACATGAAAACGTCACGTATTTGGACACAACTACCACGACGCATACGCTGTTTCGGACGTCAGGCGGCGAACACAACATTTAATGACGTCATTTGATTATTGATGACGTTGACAATGATGACGTGACACTGTTAAAGAAGTAGTTCGGTCAAAGTTCACCGTGTTAGCCAATCAGAATGCGTACAGAGTTTATACCACGTGCGGTATAAACAAATTGTTAATCAACAGCTGCAGTGTTTATTCAATGTCATGAGAGTTGAATAACACCGCCTATTGTGGTAGAAAATAGTGACATATATTTTATACCAGTCAACGGTTGATAATAATGACGTATATTTTATACCAAGAGGCCGAGCGAGCAACAATAATAAAATGTTTATATAAACATCTTTCGATAAAAAGAGTGTGAGTATACGAGCGGTCTTACAGTAGAAGGAAACCGGTATCCTTGGGAAAACTGTATGATCAGGCAGGTGACCTCTGACCCTTTTACGCCCATGCTGGGGATCGAACCCCAATCAGATAGATGAAAACAACCTGGTCAACTGATAATCGGGTAGGATACTTTTATGTTTTACAGAATTCTTCAGTGATATCAAACACGGTTCATAATTATAAGGCGACGACAGGTAAAACATAACAAATGTTTCTCTAAAAAAGTTTTTAAAGAGTCTTCACGACAGTGTGGTTCGGTTTTGTTATTTAACCTATATTTGGTGTGAATAACCATTATATATAGTATTACACTGTTAGTTGGGGTTTATTTTGATATTTGTGTTTTGTACACATATCTATCAAACATTTTGTCTATTTCAGGGATTTCGCAGAAATGGCATGTGCCACCGATATTCAGAGCCGTGTATATGACCTCGCAAATCCTTTGGGCCGTAGAAGCAAGTAACCTTGGTGCCATGCCTGCGTGCGGTACGTATATACTGTTGGCTAGTTGATTAGGTTTACGTCCAATTGACAGCCAAGGTCATTTAAGGACGACATACAATATAGGCAGTAAGTCTGAACGAATGAGATTCCATCAAGTATTGTTGGAGTAGGGCAGACTTGTTACTCAGAAGTTGTTTTAACTATGGTAGATTGTGGATGGATTATGGGTGGTTCAGGTATTTTTCACTGGTTTGACTGCGCTGACAGCAAGAATTTTAATTATAGGTAATATGAAAGTTCTTTTTATGAACGTAAGGTGATTGTACTCTGACACACATACATTATTGTAAGCGAAGGCATGTGTACCATTGGTGTAAACAAAAACAAGAGACACATTGTACAAGTACAGTAGAACAGATTTTGGAAAGAGAATGGGGATATCAGTGTATTTTTAATAATTTAAATCTATACTTGCAGGTGTTGACATTCTTTTCGGGAATACGTTTGAGTATACCATACACGGAAGTAGATAGTGATGGAAGGATTATAATACCATTGTTACAGTTAACAACAACTGATTGATTTTGACTTGCATCTAAGAATTTTTTGAAAATATAATCACAACTCTAATGGACTGGGAAAGTTTGCCAATGATTAAACGTGGTGATTGGAATACTATTCAGGGAAGGAATATCGATACTTTTTTACTTTCGGTGAAATTTTAACCATGAACCAAGAATCTTTACATGGCGACAAAAAAACCTATCAGACAAAGCAGGTTAGACTATTTTTTGTAACAAATGACATATTTTACTAAGACTAAATTATCATCTATTCTTCCAGACTATCGAACAGACCATTCATGTATCTTGTTAGATATCAATCTTGATAATATTCAGAAAGGAATTGGCTACTAGAAACATAATGATAAATGGCTAGGTGACACAGAATATGTTGACTTACGTTTAAAATATATAAATGAAACGTTAGATGACTACATTATGAGTGGAGATAAACATGATTTAGAAAATTAAACATTTCCAATAACTTGCAGTTACTTTTTAAAATATTGAAAATGAAAATCAGGTCTTTGACTATATTTTATTCCGGAAATAAAACACGTGAAATGAAGGACCGGGAAAACAGTTTAGAGAGTAATATTGTAGAACTAGAATTAGAAGTTAAACAAAGACCATAAAGATATATTTCATCTGAACTGAATAATATCTGCAGGTAGGGCGTTAGAATTGTACCTGCTGCCCCTATTGCATGATCGTAAAAGGCGACTAAATTTAGGATCTTATCTTTTCTCTTCTTCCTAACTGACTTTATCTTTCCTAATGCCTCCCTTGGCACCGCCTCACTTTTGGCCTTGAGTTGAGCGTTCGCCCCTGTGAGGAAGGCTCTGGGTTCTGTCCCCTGGCCGAGACACACCAAAGTCTATAAAAAGTGGTAGTTTCTGCTCCTGCTTAGCGTTCAGCATACAGGGAGTGGGACGACTGGTTTGCCCGTTGTCAGTATAATGTGACCGGGTGGTGTGTGTTGCTTGGTGTCTTCGGCGGCATGCTTCAGTGATATAGCACTATAAAAAGAACAACAGTTCCACTATACAAGAAGACACAACACGAACATACCGCAGTCTCCCAGTACACTCACCTCGCACAACATACACGCAACACACCGCATGCATGGGAGGCCGTCCTTACATGACCATAGCTGTTAATAGGACGTTAATAAATCAAACAAACAAACAAACAAAAGAAAACATACGCAGAGAAAGAAATAAAAATGTCATGTTTAGATCTAAAACACTTGGTATGAGGATAGTGAAAGAAATTCCAATTACTTTTGTAATCAGAGAAAAGAATTTACGTAAATAAAAAACAAGAGGCCCATGGGCCTTAACGGTCACCTGAGTTAGAATATATAATGAAACAAATAATGAAACAAATTAAAGACATATAAACACTAAATTCTGGGCCTTGAAGTTGGTCAGTGATTTATAAATTTGACTTTTTAGACTATGAAGAGTATTTGCTTCCATCAAACCTGTGAACTTAGAGGTATTTTTTGAAAATTTTATCATTTTGACCCTGTTTGGTCCTGCCCCTCTGGTCCCCCAGGGGGTCATCGAGGACGGATATGGATGTTAAAATGCTATATATTAGGCTAATAATTCTAATCAAGTTTGACTAATTTCCTACGAAAATTGGGCAAATAATGTTCACAAATATGTTTTTCCTATATAAACTAAAGTAAACTTGACCCCTCCCCAGGGGGTAACGTGAGACCCCAAGGTCATATAATTCACATTTTTTATAAAGCACCTTAAGACCTTTCCATCTATAATTATTTGATTCTACTATATCCAGGATTTTGAAGTTTTAGCCTATTTGACCCTTTTTTAGCCCCGCCCCTCTGCCCCCAGGGGGTCGGCCAGGACCAATGTGGATATGATATTAAAATGCTATCTCAGGCTAATAATTCTAACCAAGTTTGACTCATTTACTATGAAAAATTGAAAATTGAGCAAAAAATGCTCATTAATGTGTTTTTCCTATATAAACTATAGTAAACTTTACCCCCTCCCCAAGGGGAAACAGGAGACCCCAGGGTCATATAATTTACAATTTTTATAAACAAACTTTAAGACCTTTTCATCTATATGTGTATTTGATTATACCATTTCCAGAATTTTAAAAGAATATTTTTTAAGTTTTAGCCTATTTGACCATTTTTGGCCCCGCCCCTCTGCCCCCAGGTGGTCTGCCTGGACCAATATGGATATGATATTAAAATGCTATCTCAGACTAATAATTCTAACCCAGTTTGACTCGATTCCAATGAAAATTGAGCAAACAATGCTCATAAATGTGTTTTCCTTATATAAACTAAAGTAAACTTGACCCCCTCCCCAGGGGGAAACGTGAGACCCCAGGGTCATATAATTCACAATTTTTGTAAAGGACCTTAAGACCTTTCTATTTATGAAAAGTACTTGATTATACCATTTCCAGAATTTCAGAAGAAGATTTTTGAAGTTTTACTCAATTTTACCCCTTTTGGCCCCTTCCACAGCTCCCTAGGGGGTGGGGACCATGTAATTCACAAGTTTGATTGGCCTTTTGCCTTAGAAGGTTTGTGGAAAATTTCATTGAAATTGCTTCAGCAGTTTAGGAGAAAAAGTCGAAAATGTAAATTGTTTTCGGACATACGACGGACGACGCACAACGACGGACAAAAGGCGATTACACATAAAGTTTTATTAAGCCTGGGCATATTTACTCACATTACCGTGTTCACAAGGTTCAATAATTTTGCATAGAGCAATAACTTCGTAAATAAGTTGGAGTCGAATCTAGCTTATTTTTAATTTAGTTTTTTGAGATATTTCAAAAGTTTTATTAAGCTCGGATCATATTTACTCAAGTAATCATATTCACAAGCTTCTATAATTGCAAAGGGCAATGACTCAGTAAGATACGATCTAATCAGGTCGATTTTCGAAATTGTCCGATATATTTCCAATTTTAGTAAAAATAAAACGTTTCATGAAATTGAGTGCATATTTATCAAATTATCGTATTCACAAGGTCCAATTATAATTATTTGTGCAAAGAGCAATAACTCCGTCAATTACCGTTGAATCATTCTGATTGTCAAACGTGTCCAAGATCAAATGTTAGTCTTTAAAGAAAGTTTCTTTAAGCTCTGTTTATATTTACTCAAGTTATCGCGTTCATAAGGTCCATCTCTCAAATGTTATGTATAGTCTACATACAAAGTTTCATTTTGCTCGGATCACATTAATTTATTAAGTTATCGTGTTCACAAGGTCAAAAAATAATTATAAGTGCAAAGGGTAATAACTCCGTAAATAACTGTCGAAAAAAGCTGATTTTCGAACTCGTCCGAGAAATTTCCAATATTAGTCTACCAACAAAGTTTCATTTAGCTCGGATCATATTTATTTAAAGCTGACAATGCAAGTTAAAAACATGCAGTTGAAATTTAAAAAAAAATATCAACGAAATATTTTTTTTCAAAAATTGTTTCTGAGACATCCCCTAGTTATGACAGTGTGGTATCTAAGGAAGTGGCAGCCATTTTTCTATTGCTCTGCTTAGTAACCTTCACTGGCCAACCCCCTATATAAAGCACGGGACACTTGACACACGTGTATCATTCTAAACATGTCTTGTCTCAGATACACATGCCCCGATATTGCAAATAACAATGTCAAATTGAAAATAAACACTGCACTCACCTGACAATATCTCATTGAAGTAACAGATGAATGTGTTGTCAGCTATATCCCAACATTTGTCCAATACGAGTTTTTACACGTACATGTACAACGACACGTATGTGTCCTTAATAGTTGTCGCTCGTTCGGGTCAGGTACGTAGTCACGTGTATATGGTCAGTTGAGTGCGTCGGGTACGATGATATACGTGGAGATATGTGGACGGATTATTTTTGGATTTCTATTCACTTGCGTTGGAATTTTATTTTGAGAAACATCTAAATGACAACTTAGAGGAGTTGACATGTTTTCTTGCTAAAAAATAGTTCCATATAGTTTTACAGGTGAGGGTTTTGTTTACCTATTTGTAGGTGATATAACCTGTGGACTGCTAGGTGTATAGGTACATGAATGAGCGCGCGTGTGTCGATTCACGCGCTTTATATAGGGGTCGGTGAGTCGTCGGAATGTAAAACAAAAATGGCTGTCCTCAACCGGGGAATGTCTCATAAACGATTCTTGGAAAAACGAGTATACTTATTTAAAAAAAAAATCATTTTAATAATTTTAACTTGCATTGTCAGCTTTAAGTTATCGTGTCCACAAGGTCAAATAGTAATTATTTTTGCAAAAGGCAAAAGCTCCGTATTCCGTAAATTACCGTCAAATTAAGCTGATTTTCGTACTCGTCGGAGATCTTTCCAATGTTAGTCTACATACAAATTTTCATTAAGCTTGGTGTATATTTACTTAAGTTAACACGTTCACAAAGAAATGTTAACGCATGACGGACGACGCACGACGACGGACAAATGACCATCGCAATAGGTCACCATGACCTATGATCAGGTGCCAAAAAATCCATGAAATATATCTTAGTATTTTATCGTATACATATAAACTTTACTTCAGAGAATCACTTTAATTAACACGATTGTCTCATGATAACTACCCTTGATGTTAATTTATCTAACAAACAACCAAATGTATAATATTCTGATCAAAACTGAATAAGGTCCATTAATAACGTTTGGCATATCCAAGAAGAGGGCGAAAAAGAACAATTGGCAGGATTAATTTATTCATCTTTGAAAATTACAAATGCTTATTATTTTTACATGCTTACATGACTTCAACTCATAAAGGATGCTTTTATTACCGATTTATCCATTTAATATGCATGGTGTTATAAATATCAATTGCTTTCTCCACATCAAAGCAAAATGTCAAAACTAATCTGAATATACTTATAAATACGTATGTTTTCGTATCGATAATAATGAATATTACATGCAAATGATTAACATATAATTGGGTAGGGTATATCCTTATCGATATATGATGCATATTAAATGGTTATCATATAATTGGGGTATGGTATATCCTATTTATTGGCATAATTCTTCTGTGAGATGTCATGCTTACAAAGAAATAAAATAAGAAATTTTATAGGCTTCTAAATACGTGCACAATACATCTACATACCTAATATTATCCAGAAAACTTCAGTCACTCGACTTTCCTTACTGCTTGGTTTATTAGATTAACGTATATTATTAGCCATGTCATTAAAGAAGGGCCTCACATGTGTGCAATGTGTTGGGGTGTGTGATCGCACCTTCAACAACATACACGCAACACACCGTATACATGGGAGGCCGTCTTTACATGACCATAGCTGTTAATAGGACGTTAATTAATCAAGCAAACACACAAACAAACAAGTCTGTATTGGTCATCAGTGGTGTAGTGGTTATGCCGTTCCCCGTTCTTCTACCCAGCCAGGTACGTACCCGATCACGTGAGTTTTCACACTCTGGCTTCCTCCGACTCTAAGACCACTCGCGCGCCTATATTCGGCCCAACCAATAGTTATTTGTGTAAGTTGTATAACTTGTTATAAATGTAAATAAAGTTTATCTAAATGTCGGTATGTTTTTGGAGAATGCTATATCTCCTTGTGATTGCGGACCTTTTGCTCTTTTATAGTTTTTATAATTTGTTCTCACTGAAATATGCTGCCGAAGATGCCGAACAAACGCATATTTTCCGATCACATTATACTGAAAGGCACAAATCAGTCGTCATATTTCCATTCTGCGGAGCACTAAGCAGGAGTAGAAACTGTCATTTAACACCGAAGTACAAGGGTTCCATAATATGAAAGTCACTATTTCACAGGGTTATCAAACGGTTGAAAAGAATTGCCAAAAAAATAATTGCTGGCGATTGAAATGGATTTACAATACTGTAAGTCTGACTGAAATTAATCAATTAGTTTAGGTGGAGTTGTTGAGACAAATTTTGAAACCTGTGTAAGTGACCTGGTTATCATGGCAACCAAAATTTCGACAAAGGAAAAACATGCATGCACATTATTAAATTGGTTCACAACAATACTGCCATTTTTTTTTATTAAAATCGATCCAGACGTTTAGGTGGAGTGTGCAGATAAATATTGAAACTTGTGGATAGTGACCTGATTACCATGGCAAGTTAATTTTTGACTTACGAAAAACTGCATTCCCATCCCAAACAATACTGTCATGTTTCATTGATATTGATCCAGTAGTTTAAGTGGAGTTGTTGGGATAAATTTTGAAACCTATGTAGTGATCTGGTTACAATGGCAACCAAAGTTTCGATAAACGATAATCTGCATGCATATCCTGACATGGTTCTCAACAAATTTCCCATGTTTCTTTAAATCGGTCCAAAAAAAATTGGTTGAGTGTTCTGACAAATTTTGAAGCCCGTGTATAGAGACCTGGTTACCAATGCAACTACACTTTTGACAATTGGAAACCTCAATACACATCTACGTATTGGCCAAAACAATACTGCCAAGTTTCATTGAAAATGACCCAGTAGCGTGAGAGGAGCTGTCTGGACAAAATTAACCTGTGTATAGTGACCTGGTTACCATGGTAACCAAAATTGCGACAAACATAACCTGTACATCTGCACATGGCCCCCAACAATACTACCAAGTTTCATTGAAATCAGGCCCAATAGTTAAGGAGCTGTGCGGACAAAGAAGTAGATATGATAGGACTAGTGTTTGGCCTTAATTTTTCAGGCCGAAAAAAATTAACTCTGATCCCCATCAATTTCATATCAATAAATACTCTCATACTTGCCATTCATCAAAACATATTTTTTATAACCATGTACACGATGTGTCCCACCTATGACGTCATCATATTGATGATTTTCCTCTTCTCGCCAAATTTTGCTAGAAATTCATCATCTTTAGGTTAGAAAAGGCTTGAAATGGATTTGGCCGCCACCTTGGAGCAACTTTATATTTTGCATGGATATGCGTAAATACACGATACACAACGGGTGAAAATCTCTTTCTGCTCCACGAAGGCGGCCACGTTCATTTTTAGAGAAAACCACTCAAAAAGTATAATTTTGCAAGGATTTTTGTGAAAAATGGCGGGAAACTGCATGTTGATGACGTCATAGTGAACATAATTAACACATGCGGGATATTTTCGAGATGTAATGTGTTAGCAAATGTATTCGGTTGTTATATGGCAAAATATGTTGTTCTTTACTGGAGAATTGATTTTCAGGCCATATTCGAGTCTTAACGTACCTTCTCCTTTTTTTACGAACAGACGTAGACAAAGAGACAGGCAGGTTGATTCCAGTATACAGTAACTCCGTTACGCGAGGTATAATTACCATTTCTATACCAAATCATTTAATTGAACGTTTGGATTTAGAGCGATATCATTGAACTTTTGCTTGAAAAATATTAAAATCACAAGAACGTTTGACTCTGAGGTAGGGCGTTAGAATTGTACTTACTGCCCCTATGGCATGATCGTAAAAAGTGACTAAATCTATGATCTTATCTGACTTTATTCTTCCTAACGTCTCCCTTGACACCACCTCACTTTTGGCCTTTGGTTACGCGCTCGAATTTTTGAGGAAGGCTCTGGATTCTGTCCCGTGGTTTACCCGTTGTCAGTATAATGTGATGGAATGTTTTGCTTGATGTCTTTGGTGGCATGCTGCAATGATAAAGCACTATAAGAAGAGCAACATTTCCACTGTACAAGACACAACGTACACCGCAGTCTCCCAAAACACACATCCGCACTTCATACATCGTATTGATGGGAGGCCATCCTTACATGACCTTAGCTGTTAATTGGACGTTAATTCAATTAAACAAAGCGTTTGAATCGCTCGGTAATGTAATGACCTTCATGCAAAGCATCATATTCATGTTGCATGAAACCAATATGACCGTCGAAAACTTCATGTCAGTGTTGGCCTGAATGTTTAAGATATAGGTTTTTCTTATATTTCATGTATGTGCTACCTAAGAAATGCTTCGTACTTCGTACCCTTCTTACCGCGCCCTTATACAGAACACTTCCTTTTATATAGTAACTTGTATCATACATTGTTTCGTATATGTAACATAATCCAGAAAGACAAGTTTAGTAGTTTTGTATTTGGATAGTACCATAACGCCGTCACTCAACCTTTGTGCAGGGGGTATTGAATCTACTTAGGACATGATATGTAACAACTATGTTAATGTCTATATACTAGGCTTATACTTCTTGTTTTAAACAAATACTCGGAATTTGGAGATATCAATTTAGACACATTATCTTCGTGTTGGAAAGTATGGATTAAATGTATGGTGGACATTTTTAATTGTGTTACGTTTCGATGACTTGTACGATGTGCACCGTGTCACCTTCTGTCTGATCAATTTGATTGAAACGTCACACAAACTATTTGGACCGAGTAAGTAATTTCATTAGAAAAAAAAATATATAACCCTGATGCTTAAAAGAAAAAAAATGTAATGATTGATATCGGTCATTATTGCTTTTCGAATCATACATAATTTATATGTTTACTTCAACTTAATTCTCCTGTTTGAATATGTTTAACATATATTCAGTATTACGGGATACATCATTCATACCCAGAATAAATACAAAGTGGTTTCCCAAAAAAATGGAAATTTATTGAAATTCATGCATCGACAATACTAAATGTAAAATTATCATTTTATTATCAGCTATGATGTGGTCTGGCAGTATGGAACAGTGAGATAGCAATAATTGACATTACAGGGAATACACATGTATTATACAGTGTATTCTCTAAGGAAATGTACACCTTCACTGACATTTCTTTCAAATTCAAGTACCTAGTATCTTATCTGATTCTATAAATTAGTCATTCGATTCCGTTTACGAATCCAATTTTAATAGTCTCAAACGGTACATTATACCATACAAATTGTAAATGAGATATTCGCCACGCCCACAAACACATTCTATACAGAAAATTCAGTGATGGATTGGTATTCCACATATCCTATTTTTAAGTGCAAAACAACCATATAACACATATTGTTGCATAAAATAGTATGCATTTATGGCCTCGGTGGCAGTGTGATATATTACCCGAAGGTGTGGTATTACTCGACGGCTTGCCTAAGTGGAAATATTACATCTGAGTGTAAATAAACCTTCATATCACACTGCCATCGGGGCCATAAATTGTTTATTTTACCGAAAATTCACGATTCGCCACTCTGGTTTAAATATTACTTAAAATCACGATGAGTAAAACATTACGTTTTACGCCTCGTCCGTGATTGCTGTACAATCGGAAGGGGAGATAACTTCTTGTGAAAGACCGACGGTCACCATAGGAGCACGCGCCCCAGGGAAATACAATGTTTTATTTCCTCCGAGGGAAATACGTTTTCTTTCCCTGTCATGTAATGCGTTTCTACTAATTATAGACACTGTTGTACACATGAAATTAAAAAAAAAAAAAAAAAAACGATTTTAATTTGTTCATTCAAGTGTGTGCCAATTTCTGTTGTATATTGTTATTGTGTAATAGAGTAAAAGTGGGACTCTTGTCCTTCGTATAGTTTCATCTCTTTGCTCCACCGCTGACAAATGGTATTTTTTCACACTAAAAACAGGATCAGACGATTTGGATTTTTTCATTCAGTAACAAAAGCTACTTACTTTACACCATTACCACTATTGGAAAGTTTGACCTTTTAATTTTACTTCAAGATAAATATATTAGAAATAATTAATTGCATCCCGACAAAAATCCGTGGCACTATGTTCTATATAGAATGAAGTTCTGACTGCGCTTGCAACAAAAGCAAAATATATTTTTTTATGTTAATTAGACATATGTATACACGATTAAACACCATTTGTTGTTCAAATGATGAGTATCATTTATGGTCTGTCGGCGTTGGAGCATCTTTAAATATATCGCTAAAGACACATACAGTCACCGATACACCCACACCCACACGATCACATTCCGCGGCCTCCCAAAACATACAGAAATGTTTACACAATAGATGAACAATAGATTGCAAAAATGGAGTAGGCTGTCCTTTAATGACCTTTGCTTATTACAGGATATCAAGTCATATCAACCAACAAATTTATGATTGAAGTGATCAGTTGCCCGTATTAAGTTAACAAATATCTACCGAAAAACGCTTCCAGACAAGAAAGTCGGGAAAAATGAAAATTGACGACCTTCTTTTCTTTTTGCTAAAAACAACAATGCCTATACTCTTTTTTCTTTAGACCCCTTGGAATATTTTGTCATCTTGGAATGTTTATTAAGCTAAGAACGGAACACTTGCTTAGATTTAATGCTGAATCGTTCCGCACAACCTGAATGATGTAAACTGGAAGATACCAATGTATCCTGTCTTAAAACGGCCATAAAAAGACATAGAAGTATGACAAGGCATGGTATTTTGGTGTCCCAGATAGGATGAACCATCCTCGATATTCCAGGGATCATTATATTATCACTGACTTTATATCCACCACGGTAGCTAGCGCCTACGTCATACTGATCAGGAAGTGCGTGTCGGACAGAGAATAGGATCGAACGATAAGTTGAGTCCGCTGCTCAACGGCATAACTGCATTGTTGTATTAGCAAACTTCACTTCGTAGGGATAACATCATAGTTGTAGCCATGAAGCCACTCTTCCTTCCCTGCTGGATATTGCTGTTTTGGAAATCCAATATTGCAAGTAATGATATATGCTTGATAGTATTGGGCATTTCCCGGCGAGATTTGCCTTCAATATATATATTTTCGGCGAGAAATTCACTTTCTAATTCAAACTATAATTTTTACTTGCCTAAATAAATAATATTAAATAAAACTTAAAATTCCGCAAAAGATATATTTATTGATATTGTATCGGTAGTATTGGGCATTATGGCGATATGTTTGTGGTGGTATTGGGTGTATTTCCCGATGGGATTTGGAAACAAAACACATATTTTTGGCGATAAATTCACTTTCTAAGTCAAAATATGAATTAAGTTAACCATACTAAACATAGACTTGGCAGGAAAGAGTGTTTTAGTAGTATGTATATGGTATTGGGTAGTATTGGACGTTCGCCGCACCTTTAATAAAGTCTCCATGAGCTATGTAAATACTGTAGATAACAAATAAGGGGTTGCAGGCTGTACCAAATACACTGTCTTTGATTTCGGCATTTTTTTACATGTACTTCACAAAATCTTTTTAAAAATTACTCGCAAATTGTAATCATGTTATAAATTGTAATTTCTTATCAGTAACTTAGTTAATGAACTAGCCGTGTACGTGCCAGCCAACATGCTGAATATAGGGTGGTCGAGTGGTGTAGTGGTTAAGCTACCCACCTTTCACCTAGCCGGCCGGGGTTTGATCCCTGGAACGAACTTGAAAAGGTCATTGCCCGATCACGTCGGTTTTCTCCGGGCACTCTGGTTTCCTCCCACACTAAGATCCCTCGCGCGCTTACATCCGGGCCATCGAGAGTGATTTGCATAAGCTGTATAACTTGTTTCGTAATCGATGTAAAATAAATAAAGTTTATATTTTATAAGCCGAATATAGGTGATATGTTCTCTGTCCAATTTGCTCAAAGTACTACCTCATTAGGATATCTTATAATCTGTCGGCGATTTCCAATTAAAATCAGTATTTTTTCAGCATACCTCTATTGTTATCGAGAGAGAATTAAATCGTACGTATATCGAGCGATATAACCCCATATAGACCGAAATAAAGGTCGTTAATTATTATATTAGATACCAGGTATGTAGTTAACAGTATTAATGCCAAAAATATTCAACGAGAGTAGTGCAAAATTACAACATACCTAATATAAACTTATATGTAAACACAAACTAAACATATCTGATTACGTTAGAATTGTACTTGCTGACCCTACTGCATGATCGTAAAAGGCGACTGAATTTGGGATTCTATCTTTTTTCTACTTCCTAACTGACTTTCTGTTTCCTAATGCCCTCCTTGGCACCGCCTCACTTTTGTTTGGCCTTGAGTTGAGTATTCAACCCTGTGAGGAAGGCTCCGGGTTCTGGCCGAGACACGCCACAAATCTATAATAATAATGGTAGTTTCTTCTCTTGCTTAGCGCTCAGGAAACAGGGAGTGAGACGACTGGTTGGCCCGTTGTCGGTAGAATTTGACCGGGTGGGGTGTGTTGCTTGGTGTCTTCGACAGCATGCTTCAGTGATATATCACTATAAAAAGGGCAACCATTTCCCTATACAAGAAGACACAACATGAATATACCGCAGTTTGCCAATACACGCACCTCGCACTACATACACGCTACACAACGCATGCATTGGAGGCGGTCCTTCAAACAAAATTTAAACTTTTCTGGACAGTTTAGTCGGAACCGCCATAAAATACATCCAAAATTTCAATAACCTAAGTTTAGTTTCGAGCGATGAGTAGATTTTGCAGGTATGTAGCTTACTAGTTGGGCGACACCTGAAGGAGTGTCGCTGATGAAATGAAGAGAAGAGAAATGGGAGATAACTCTTGTTGTTATTCTCAAACGAGACCAATTTTATTAGGTTATGGAAAATATACCAGAGTTTTGAAGTCATATCAGGATTTTAGTCTATGTGATTTTCAATAAAAACACCAACAAAGGAAGGTAATTAAAAATGAAAAATCCTTTTAAGGTACATCCTCAATACTCCATGGGTTACTATCACTGACGTAATATCCACCCCTTAACTATCTCATAGTAAAATTGAAGCCACTTCAGAAGACAAAACTAACAAATCACAGGCTTGCAGAAATAATTTTTGGCTACATCCTCAATACTCCATGGGTTACTATCACTGACGTAATATCCACCCATGGACTAATACAATGTATCTCATAGTAAAATTGGAGACAGTTCAGAAGAAAACAAGAGGCCCAAGAGGCCTTGATGGTCACCTGAGTGCTGATACAATAAGAATATTGCAAAGTTGGTTCAAATCTTTAAAAAGCATTTAGGAATTAACAGAAACACCTTTTCGACCCACTCCTCAGACCCCTAGGGGTCAGTCATGAAAAAATTGTCAATTTGATTCAATGGCCATATCATACTGATAATTCTGACAACATTTGACTCATATTCTATTACAAATGACCAAATAATGTTCAAAAATGTGTGTTCCCTATAAAAAAACTATTGTAAACTTGACTCCCTCCCCAGGGGGAAACATGAGACTCCAGGGTCATATGTAATTCATAATTTTTGTAAAGGACCTGAAGGCATTTCCATCTATGAAGAGGATTTGATTCTACCATTTCCAGAATTTTAAAAGAAGGTTTATGAAGTTTTAGCCTATCCTATTTGACCCCTTTTAGCACCATCCCTCAGGTCCCTGGGGGTCAGTAATGGAAAATTTGTTAATAGGTTTCAATTGCCATCTCATACTGTTAATTCTGACACCATTTGACTCATTTTCTATTACAAATGACAGAATAATGCTCAAAAATGTGTTTTACCTATAAATTATAGTAAACTTGATCCCCTCCCCAAAGGGAAACGTGATTCCATCTATGAAGAGTATTTGATTCTACCAATTCCAGAATTTTAGAAATAGATTGTTGAAGTTTTAGCCTATTTGACCTCTTTTGGCCCAACCCTCAGGTCCCTAGGGGACCATATAATTCATAATTTTGATTGACGTTTGGCCATGAAAGGTCTCTGCAAAATTTCATTGAATTTGGTTCAGTGGTTCTGGAGAAGAATACGAAGATGTAAATTGTTTATCGTCGCATAAAGCACACCGCACGACACACGATGACGTACAAAAGGCAATTAGAATAGGTCACTGGAGACTTTGTCTCAGGGGACCTCAAAACTGATACAGTCCTGCATAGACTTCCTTTCAAGATCACAGAGAAAGTGACACCCAACTTCAAACCAACATACCACAGTGAACCACATTATACAATTACTTTGAAGTCATTAAATGATCAAATTACCTGTGTCTTGACAGCTAGCGATCAGTTAATTATGAAATAGTGCAGGGGTAGATATTATGTCAGTGATAGTAACCCCTGGCGTATGGAGAATGATTAGGCTATTACTCTGCCATTTTCTTAAATAAAGGGAGACTTAATACTTGAATATGGCATTTTATAATTGTCCCTATGGCATACAATGAAGGAAGGAGTTCATCATAATTGCTATGACATCATAAATACTCGATATCAGCTAATCACTAATATGTTCTGCAATAGATAAACTGATTTATATCATTATAAATAGTGACATGATTTCAAAGATATAGAGATGTCATGTACATTTCAAACATTTGTATATATGACATCACAAGTTTCATATTCTAACCCTGCAACTGCCTGGACTATATGCATTTTCATGAATAATCATGTAAAAGTCTCTGCTGGCTACCCCCATTTTATCGAAAAATATGGTAATAATAGACAATATTTCCAGGCTGGACACTCAATCTCTTACAAATACATACATTTTTAGAGAACAAGAAATATTAAACAGTTTTTTACAGAGAATCATCGTTTCATAATGACACGGCATTAAAAGATTTGAAAAATAAAATTTCATGTACTTATACATGTACAACACGAATAATCATGAAAAAGTCTCTGCTACCCCCATTTTATCAAAAAGAAACTGTTTTTCCTCATGTAGACAAATAAATTGTCTAAATATAGACAATATTGGTCTGACCGAATACTCAATCCATAACAAAACATACAATTCTTTGTTTTCGCAATTATTTTAGTGACATTGGGCATTTTGCTAGAAAATATACCTTTAAAAAATAAACAAGTAGCCAATTACCTCCCCTTATCCAATCCCAATGAAAACTGTTCATGTGAACCTTTAAAGCCGCATAATCCGTATCTTTCAGGGTCCGTAAATCAACAAAAGAAAATTAGGGTACATATATTATAAAAAGTTATCAACTTTCCCCTAATTACACATCCAAAAAGTCCCGAGTTCAAAAGAAATTAATGATTAAAAATTCGATATCCAGAGTGTTTGAATATGCATTTTCAATCGTAGACGATCACGTGACTTTCCAGACCAAACGAAATGGCGTGCCCAGTCAAAAGTGTGTCGTTCATGTTAGCAGGAACTTCTACGGAAGAACTTGTTACTTATCATGAACAAGTGAATGTTTTGTTATGTGATGAAGTTAAAGAGTCCCTCAGAACAATATATATACATTAACGTCGTGTAAACAATAATTCCATTCGGTCATTTTGAGTGTTTACTATACGGCGATCGGTTGACTATGCTTTGCCTAATTTCTGGGGGCCACCGGAGGGATTTCTGTGGGAACGGTATTTAAACTTCGTATAAAATACGTGTTGCGATACCATACAACGTACTAGACAAGATAATAAATTGTACAAAAATGTACCAGATATATAAATAATGGTGTTGATAAATAATGAAATAGACAAGACACATCGTACTATATAGAGACGAAAATGGTTTTCTACTCTGGTGATATATTTTAAAATAAATATCTCAGACGATATTTGACTTGCCTTGGATAACCATATAACTTGTTTTATAAAGGTCCAAATGAAATATAATAATAAATCAAGTAAAATAAGCACGGAGAGCAAACTTGACATAATATGCATTTTTGTTCAATGTCATATGTGTATACATATCTATTAGTTAAATAATCACCATGTACCGCCATAAACCAGTATAAAACTTAATACATGTTATTTTATGTATATTTCTGATATTTATGTTGGAAAAGCTCCATGTTCGTTAAAAACATGATGATAAATTTCTGGTGAAACTATAAACATTTGGTTATATGATTTCAAGGATTACAGAAAATTAAAAAAAAAATGGGGTTGAGGTTGCAATAAGGTGGTTTAATGTGTGTTAAAAGTTCTGAATGTCTAACATGCAATTATAAATGTATATATTTTCTGTGTAGATAATGAAGACAGCTCCCTTAGTTAAATTTGTGATGTACATGTACACGATAGCTTGCCAATGAACCATATAGCTACCATATAATATGATGTCCAGCCGTGAATTTGCCTCTGAATCAAATTAATCAGAAACATGCATAATAAAAGACCTAGATGTTTCTTATACAATCATATTCATGCACAAATAGCACATTCATATGCATTGTAGTGTCATGTACACATATTGTGCATTGAATTCTAAGTCAATAGAAAAATGATTGGAGTTCAAAATAGCATCCAGTAGCAAATAAGCTGACCATAGCATGATATTATAATGTCATCAGAGTAATTGCAGTAAAATTCATTTTTTAGTATGTATATAGTCTAACCTGGTGGAAAATCTAACTTTATTAGTTGTATTTTGATAGTTTATCTTTATATATTCAAGCAATCCTAATTCCTTTAGTGTGATCTTGCTCCAAAACACTAATTATGTGAAGTTGCTAAGAGCTTGTACATGTAATAGACCTTGATTGACCTGGACTAATTAGAAGTTATTGTCAGTCTATTCCTTTCTAAATCAATCAAAACTTTGCAACTTAAAATAGTCAAAAATGAATAATGCAATTTAACAACATGCATCACAGGCTATTGTCTCTACAGATATATGGATATTCTTATATATATGTGCAATCTGTGTATTACACAACAAGATTTTTTTTATTACACATAGGGATATATGTATATCTATAGAGCCAATATCTTGAGATTTGACACTGACTTTTGACCCAAATAACCTTTGATCTAGCTCCAGTCTTGTTTGCTATTTATTTTCTGTATTTGAACATTTCTGAAATGAACACTACATAATTAAACAACTCAGACAAATGACATATATTATTTTATTTGGTTTATTGTTCATAAAATTAGAATTACATCCTTGTCCCATATAAATTATTCAAAAGTTATACATACTAGGTATGTAAACATGCAATAATCATTATTATTCCTTTTTTCATTTGTGTGAAGAAGAAATGAATAATTTGAAAATATCCTGGTGATAATAGTAAAGAATTATGCTAGGTTTGTTCTGTCCTTCCTTCTTGAAAATAATTTCTTTTTTCTGGTTCATAATGGGTACATTACAAACAGACTTTATTTTTTACTGTCAGTTTTGATCTCAGAGATACATGTAGTTGTTTTTCCCTTTTATTTTTGGGCGAGCTGCCATCACATCTTGCACTTCTGTCATTCTGGTTGAAGGTCCCATATATTCTATAAAGAAAATGTGGAGTAAATGTCAGTTATGTACATAGATTAAATACTGTATACAAGCCTACATGTAAATCAAACTAGTTCCAATATTGTTTTAAGTCTTGTAAAAAATTAATCACACATCGTAAGATGTTTTACCAAGTTAAACTTAGAAAACAGTAATCGATTGTTTAAATGTCATTATATTATTTGGGAAAACTTGGAATTTAATATGTAGTTTCTGATAATTTTGTAACTTCTGTCAATGTTTATACGTATGTCTAATGTCGACCGTGTTTTTACTCGTGGCGGTCGAAAATGGAGTATAAAACAGAGTAATATATATGAATACCAGATGTTTATATCTAAATATTTTTGTTAAATATATTTATTTACCCTTTTTATAATTAAAATAACGCAATAGTTCTCGGATTGTCGCACTATTTATTACAATAGAATGTAAACAATCATCGCAAGCGGCTGTGTTCCCACTATGTTTATGTGTAAAATATACAGAGGTTGTACCTTTGAGCGCCCGGATGTACCTTTGTGTGACGTCATCGCCATCTTTTCTGAAATCTCCTATTGTTTTATGTCAAACACAAATTTATAACAATTACACAGTTTTTGAACACATTTATCAAAATCAAACCTCACTAGACACTAAGTTAGTCATTTATTGAATTACAGAGGTCTAGGCATTTTCATGTGAAGAGTAATGGTTCTAATTAGTGCCAGAATTTATGTAGCCTAAATATATTGGACATAATATATAATACATATTTAAAAAAGTCAATTACTATTCTTTACTCACACCACTTATGATGTATTGGTGTGAATTTTATATAATTAAGACCAGCAGATAGGATAACGAGTACGTGACTAAGTGACTGTAAGTCTAAAAAAATACAATCTTATACACACGAACACTGATGAATTAAGTTTGAAAGTGGCTTCTTTAATACAATAATATCCATAGCATGCAGTAAAAGGATATATATCACTGATATACATCAATACACAAATAGATATCAGAAAAGATATCACACTCCTGACGCTGTAAGCCTGTAACAGTAGCTAACATTACATGTATATCGTACATGTATAACACTGAAGAATGTGATCATCTTTTAAGGAAACACGTACATTTTTTGTATGACTCTATTAATGCTTCTGTTGTAATCCATGATTAAATCTGTTATATGTTCCCAAATTTATCAACACTTTTCCTGATTTCTAATCTCTATTTTACTATGGTACCAATTCCAAAAAGCGACCAAACACTTACAGAATATAACCCGTAGGCCTACCCCTTCGGGGCCCCACTCACCTTATAGAGACGAAGAGAAGTCAGTTTATGTGGTTTTGGTAGATCATTCACAAATCATAGTTGTTGTCATAGCTCGAATTCGTTTCCATATAATATTCTTAGCAATTCAGAACATTTTTAGTTGATATAACTTCCTTATTCACTTCGAATCAGCAGTTGATTCTAAGCCGGCGAGCTTTCACTGCAAAGCTCGCTCCATTGCGGTAAACAACTTTTATTTCCGGACATGCGCAAAGTAGCATTTCGAAGCTTTGGAGGCGTTAACTTTTGACTTTCTGTCGGACCGCGCGTAAGTCTAAAATAAAATTTTGTATATTTATATCTTTGGACCTCTTAACTTTCTAGACTTGTAATTTGGGGAAAGTTCATAACTTTTTAGGGCTATTACACCATATCTTGTCATTTTTTGTTTTACAGACCCTGAAAGATACGGATCATGCGGCTTTAAAGAATATAAAGTTGTCCCGACATATTACCACAAGCCGTCTACCTCTCGGTCACGAATTCGAATCCCATGTGGAGCAGTTGCCAGGTACTGACTGGCTTTCCTCCACCATCAAACCTGGCACGCCCTTAAATGACCCTGGCTGTTAATAGGACGTTAAACTAATAAAAAAGAGAACTCTATCCTACATCCGAATATTGGAAACACATATGGTAGCCAATTACCTCCCTTTATCCAATCCGAATGAAAACTGTTCATGTGAACCTTTAAAGAATATAAAGTTTTTAATTCAAAACACACATACCCTTTTGAGTCAGTTGTCATTTTCAACCCTTGATGGTATACATGCATCAGATCACACTAACATCAGATATTTAACAATATTTGTTTGTTTGTTTGTTTGATTAATTAACGTCCTATTAACAGCTATGGTCATGTAAGGACGGCCTCCCATGTATGCGGTGTGTTGCGTGTATGTTGTGCGAGGTGCGTGTTTTGGGAGACTGCGGTAAATTCATGTTATGTCTTCTTGTATAGTGGAACTATTGCCCTTTTTATAGTGATATATCACTGAAGCATGCCGCCGAAGACACCAAGCAACACACCCCACCCGGTCACATACTGACAACGGGCGAATCAGTCGTCCCACTCCCTGTATGCTGAGCGCTAAGCAGGAGTAGAAACTACCACTTTAAAAGACTCTGGTGTGTCGGCTAGGGGACAGAACCCTGCCGAAGATACCAAGCAACAAAACCCACCCGGTCATATTATACTGACAACGGGTGAACCAGTCGTCCCACTCCCTGTACGCTGAGCCCTAAGCAGGAGTAGAAACTACCACTTTTATAAATTTTGTCACTTGCCCAAGGGTATATTGCGGTCCATTGTGGTGTTGTCTACTCTCTTTGTCCCGCATTACTGTTCTTATTATATTATGTAATCGTGTTCAATGTAACAGCGTATATATGTAACAGGGTGCAGGATTTAATACCTGTTTCTGCCAGGGATCGAACTCGGGACCTCTGGATTACTAGTCTGACGCTCAACCGATCGAGCTAAAGAGAAGTTCTCACTAGCCGAGCGATATATTGCGGCTAGTATTGACCAGGGTTACATATATATGGATGTATATGTATACGTTGTAACAACTTCAAAACCACATATTGAGGTACATCATCTAGTATTGTGTTACTCACAGTGGCATTCCACAATAAACAATACCCAGCAGAGAACGTTCCTCACAGTAACCACATCAACACGTCTTGGAGTGTGGTGTGGAGTGGCGGTACTGCTATTCACCGGCAAAACTTACCTGTGAAATGTGTATGCTAATACAGAATTGGTAATTTCCATATTTATCCAACAGCAATTTAACCCAATATGGTGATCGAGACGTTTTGAAATATTTTAATGAATAAATATTGAAGATATTGACTACAAATATGATATTAATTATTCAGCATTTTATTTTTGATATTTTTCAGATCAGTCCGAAGCTGCCATTTTAAAAGTTATTTTAACTCCATTTTCAGTTCCATTGGTACACTTTAACGAACATAGGAATGTAGCTAAGATTCAAGATACAAACAGTGTTACCAGTATTATATTTCAGCAATGCTTCAAAATATTTCCTAGCAACTGTGACTGTCATTTTATGATCGTGTTATAAAAACATAATACAACACCCTACGCGGTATATCGTCAAAATGAAACTGATCAAAAAGATAAAGATTTGAATATAAAAATAAGTATCTACGAATCAGATGACCAAAACACAAAAAACCAAAAGAGCATTGTAAACAGAAAATGAGAATACGATATTATGATGTCGGAAAAAATAAAAGACAAACTCATCAGGTGAAAGGTCATAGAGATAGTTGAAGGATAATTTATTTTTGCAGTAAAGAAATTAAAAACTACTTTGACAGGATTGAAATTTGTTTGTTTGTTTGTTTGATTAATTAACGTCCTATTAACAGCTATGGTCATGTAAGGACGGCCTCCCAAGTCTCAAGTGACCTATTCTAGTCGCCTTTTGTCCGTCGTCGTGCGTCGTCCGTCGTCCGTCGTATGTCCGTAAACAATTTACATTTTCAACTTCTTCTCCAAAACTGCTGAAGCAATTTCAATGAAATTTTGCACAAACCTTCTAAGGCATAAGGCCAATCAAAATTGTGAATTGTATGGTCCTCACCCCCCAGGGGGCTGTGGGAGGGACCAAAAGGGGTAAAATTGAGTAAAATTTCAAAAATCTTCTTCTCTACTCACAGATGTGATAGAATCAAATACTCTTCATAGATAGAAAGGTCGTAAGGTCCTTTACAAAAATTGTGAATTATATGACCCTGGGGTCTCTAGTTTCCCCCTGGGGAGGGGGTTAAGTTTACTATACTTTATATTGAGAAAACACATTTTTGCGCATTATTTGGTCATTTGTAATAGGAAATGAGTCAAATGTTGTCAGAATTATCAGAATAGGATGGCCATTTAATCCTATTAACAAATTTTCTATGACTGACCCCCAGGGGCCTTAGGGGCGGGGTCAAAAGGGGTCAAATAGACTAAAACTTCAAAAATCTTCTTCTGAAATTCTGGAAATGGTAGAATCAAATACTTTTCATAAATAGAAAGGTCTTAAGGTCCTTTACAAAAATTGAATTATATGACCCTGGGGTCTCACGTTTCCCCCTGGGGAGGGGGTCAAGTTTACTATAGTTTATATAGGGAAAACACATTTATGAGCATTTTTTGCTCAATTTTCATTGGAAACGAGTCAAACTTGGTTAGAATTATTAGCCTGAGATAGCATTTTAATCTCATATCCATATTGGTCCAGGCCGACCCCCTGGGGTCAGAGGGGTGGGGCCAAAAAAGGTCAAATAGGCTAAAACTTCAAAAATATTCTTTTAAAATTCTGGAAATATGGTATAATCAAATACACTTTATAGATGAAAAGGTCTTAAGTTTGTTTATAAAAATTGTAAATTATATGACCCTGGGATCTCCTGTTTCCCCTTGGGGAGGGGGTCAAGTTTACTATAGTTTATATAGAAAAAACACATTAATGAACATTTTTTGCTCAATTTTCATAGGAAATGAGTCAAACTTGGTTAGAATTATTAGCCTGAGATAGCATTTTAATATCATATCCACATTGGTCCTGGCCGACCCCCTGGGGGCAGAGGGGCGGGGCTAAAAAAGGGTCAAAAAGGCTAAAACTTCAAAAATCTTCTAAAATTCTGAATATAGTAGTATCAAATAATTATAGATGGAAAGGTCTTCAGGTGTTTTATAAAAACTATGAATTATATGACCTTGGGGTCTCACGTTACCACCTGGGGAGGGGTCAAGTTTACTTTAGTTTATATAGGAAAAACATATTTGTGAACATTATTTGCCCAATTTTCGTAGGAAATTAGTCAAACTTGATTAGAATTATTAGCCTAAGATTTAGCATTTTAACATCCATATCCGTCCTCGATGACCCCCTGGGTGACCAGAGGGGCAGGACCAAACAGGGTCAAATTGATTAAAATTTCAAAAAATACCTCTAAGTTCACAGGTTTGATGGAAGCAAATACTCTTCATAGTCTAAAAAGGTCAAATTTATAAATCACTGACCAACTTCAAGACCCAGCATATAGTGTTTATATGTCTTTAATTTGTTTCATTATTTGTTTCATTATATATTTTAATTCAGGTGACCGTTAAGGCCCATGGGCCTCTTGTTTAGCAATTTTCCTAGAAAAAAATCAATTATGAACAATAATTATTAAAAGAAAAATATAAGTATCAAGTTAATTTATTTTTCTACTTCAAATTTATTCGTGAGTATGTCATTGACAAAGTTTGAACAAGATATTGTACATGAAAATGCATGTGTTGCCATTTGTTTCTTATTTTCATCCAGGTAGTATTGATAATGTATCACATGATTTAAATATATTATTTCAGCTTTTAAACTAAAATTTATCCAAAACATTGTAAATAAAATGTCTCTATTTTTTTCTCAGATGGTAAAAGAGTCAAAGCACATTCTGCAGATTCATGCGATCGGAAATTTGAGTTTGGATATGCTTCACGGACAGAGGAGAATTTACTTACAAATCGACATTTCCTTCACTTTTTCACATAATTTTACAATATTACTCAATCTGTTGTTGAGGTATGTGATTTTATTCATTGATCTTTTTACATTGAATAAGCGACATGTAGTTCTTGTAGTTTTAAAAATATGCAATTTAAATAATGAACATATCATTTCCACAGATAAGAGCAATCCATATATTATTTCTAATACAAAAAATGGTCTTTCAGCAAATTTATTGTCTTAAATCATCACCAAATATCTGTTACATAAGTGACAATTACAAAATATTGTAACAGGATGGACATTTTTATAGCAGATAGAAAATGCCATGATAAATAAATAACAAGTTGTAGTCATTATGTAATAAAAATCATAAATACATGTATCATTTAAATATATATATACATTATGTAAAATTAAGAAGTCATGTGATACGTGTATTTCACTGTTTTTATCCCCCGCCCAACGAAGTTGGCGGGGGATATACAAATGGGTTCCGTCCGTCCGTACGAATGCTTTCCGGAGCATAACTCTAAAACCAGTAAAGATATTTCCACGAAACTTCATACACAAATTGGTCTTATGGTCTAGTAGTGCCTTTTGCTATTTTAAGGTTTTCACTTTTTGAACTTTTTTCTGTAACCATGGAAACATTGCTGAAAATGGCAGATTTTTGTGTAAGAATTGTTTCCGGAGCACAACTCTAAAACCAGCAGAGATATTTCCATGAAACTTCATAGACACATTGTTCTTATGGTCTAGTAGTGCCTTTTGCTATTTTTAGGTTTTCATTTTTTGCACTTTTTCCGTAACCATGGAAACATTGCTGAAAATATCATATTTTTGTACCAGGTTCGTTTCCGCAGCATAACTGGAAAACCGGTTGAGATATATGCACGGAACTCCATAGGCACATTAGTCTTATGGTCTAGTAGTGCCTTTTGCTATTTTAAGGTTTTCACTTTTTGTACTTTTTTCTGTAACCATGGAAACATTGCTGAAAATGGCAGATTTTTGTGTAAGAATCGTTTCCGGAGCACAACTCTAAAACCAGCAGAGATATTTCCATGAAACTTCATAGACATATTTTATGTAGGACTTCTAATTTTGTATGCTTTACTTTTTATTTAATATGCATGCAGTAAAACTCAGATATATCAAACTCAATTACTATGAACATTCACTTAATTCCTATGTAACTCGTCGCTGTTTAAAACAAATCAAAAATCACACTGTTAGCTGCTGAACTTTGTTAAGCTAAGATCAATTCTGGTATTTTTCAAAGAAGCAAATGTTTTCAAAGTTGGTTTCACTTTGTTAAAAAAACATAAAATATGTTTTGTATATTTTCTTCAATTGCAGTTGGGTTTTAGAATACTTTCCCTATACTCTTACTTGCATATAAAATTAATGCATTAATTGATTTTGCTCTCCATTGGCGGGGGATCTGAATGACTATGTCCTTGTATTTTTGAATCTTATTAAGCTGAATACATATCTAGCAGAAAGATAGGATAAGTTTATTTGTTCAACCCCTGTGAGGAAGGCTCTAGGTTATGTCCCCTGGCCGAGACACCAAAGTCTATAAAAGTGGAATTTTCTGCTCCTGTTTGGCGCTCAGCATACAGGGAGTGGGACGACTGGTTCGCCCGTTTTCAGTATAATGTTTTTTTTTCATTTCAAAATATTTTTATTTAATCATTTGATTTAATAGGGATTGGGCAGCAGGCTATGTATAGTATAATGTGACCGGGTGGGGTGTGTTGCTTGGTGTCTTCGGCGGCATGCTTAGTGGTATAGCACTATAAAAAGGGTAACAGTTCCACTATACAAGACACAACATGAATATACCAGTCTCCCGAAAGACGCACCTCGCACAACATACATGCAACCGCGGGAGGCTATCCTTACATGACCATAGCTGTTAATAGGACGTAAATTAATCAAACAAACAAATATTTGTTCAACCATTATTCTCATTGTCACCTCTGTTTCACATGTGTACTATCTGAATTAGATGTCACTCCTGTTATAAGGCAAAAAGCTGTTAATTGTAGATTTTGCAGTTATTGTAATGTCCCTTTAAATGGCTGTTAGAATAAAAAAAAAGTGAAAAAGAAGCATATTGTCAATTAATTTATCATAAGTACAGGTGTATACTTCATGAATTTGTCACTTCTGTTATAACAATTGTCCCTCCTGTTAAAATAGAAGAGATAACAGAAGTGACCGTTACAAAAGAATTTTTTATGAGGATTTTCAAAAATCCAAGACAGTTAAGAATAATTAATTATATAGTCATATGGTTCTAATTGAAGTGTGTTAATTAAGTAAGCTATCCAGTCATTGTATCTTTTTTGTCTCAACCTCTTAACAGAACACTTGTTACAGTAGTGACATTTCACAATGTACACATTCATTTGTACGTACACATATTTTGTTTTTCTTGTTGTATTTAAGACTTTAACATTTTGCTACCATCAACTTCAGTAATGAATAACTTAATTTGATGCATAGTTTGAAATTAGTTAGATAAATGTAAAGCTGTTTAGTCCATATAAAAACACAACAGTAATACGAGTGACAATAAAACTTTGGACAAGCATTCCAAATGCCATATTTTAAACAACCAAATGTTTTGGTTAACTTTCTACATAAAGAAGTACTTTTATTCATTCTGCATCTATGAAGCCTTGGTAATTTTTTTTAAAAAGGCAAGAAAGAAAATTAATGTTGAAAATTATGAAATTGGCATGTGACAAGCCTATTTTGGCATTTTTCATTATAATTCTCTAAATTATCATGAAAAATCAATTCATATCATTGTTTTATGTGTGCAACATTAATACTTAAAAATACAATTCGAGTAACAAAACAATACAGATAAAACATTAACCTATTAAGATATATTTCTTCAACATCCTGTTAATTGATTTAGTGAAAGTTGTGTTATTGTTTATTTATTAATTGTTATTACTACGGGATGAATGGGATGAGTCCTGTGTAAGTGCTGTGTTGAAAGCCCTTTTTTGGGGCGATTGTCCATGTCTTGGAAGGTTGATTCCAAGGCCCCGCCCTTAGCAACCTTCAGACGTATGCCATTTTCCAAGGGCACTGGACATTAAATATTTTGTTTAGTTTTTTTTCTTTTTATTTTTTTTTTGTTAAAACAAATATCCATGTTCTGTTTCCATGTAATATTTTCTTTTCTAATGAAGCATATCAAAATTACCGAACAAGCACACTGCATACATGTGAGGCCGTCCTTACATGGCTGTTAACAGGACGTTAAAATAAACAAACAAACGGAATAAGCACACCCCACCCGGTTACATAATACTTACAACAATAACTGACATACCAATCGCCTCACTCCCTTTAAAGGACAATAAGATTCTGCCATTTATATAGACTATGCGGAGATAACATTTTAAAACGAACAATAGGTTTACCATTAACGGGAGACACAACATGACTAAATCTCAGCCTCCTTAGATATTTGGTAGAAAAATCGAGTGGTTAATATACCGGATATTATATTTAAAGTGTACATGCTAAGAAGCCTATGGGAATTATATGTATCGTCTTTTTGTAAAAATGGTACAGAAAACACCATACCGATGATAGGATAGCCATTTAATATTCATTTTATCTATACTAATTTAATGCATAGCCGTTTTGATAAGTAGATAAATTTGCATATTTTGTTTTAATATGGAGAAACCAATTTGCATTTATTTTTGTAAACATAAAGGAATAACATGCATATCGAATGGATTAATCAATATTAAAAGGGTACACAAGTCTTTTGAGTGGAAGTCATGTAAGCATAACATGTTAATATAAACCTAGTAATATTCATCCTAATTATAAGAGATAATAATTGGCATCTACACCCAAGGGATTTATCTGTGTAGTATGCAGATATAATATATCAATGCAACGTTTTATACATCAATCTTGAACATATCTCTACATTCATATTATTTGATAATTCACTATACATTAAAACAAACAATCAGTAAATATTCACTGATCTATTCCACCATTTAATTCATTACGTATCTAATATATCCTCACATCTACATTCACTTTGTTGAAAAACTAGTTCCTGAAGAGGCAAACGCAAAGAATATCGCGTACCCCATACCACACCATACCAATGCAATAAGGATCTGATGATCTTGAGGATTTCACGTTAATACGCCAATCCATCATGAATGACAAAGCTTTGTCGGTTGGTTGGTTGATTGATTATTACCATCAGTGAACACCTAGGGACAGCCTCTCTTGTATGCAGTGTATTGTGGTTTGGGATATTGTTAGTGTTGTGTCTCTTTGTTATACTGCCTGTGCTTTTTTGTAGTGCGGTAAACGCTTCTTTTTTATCTTAACCTGGAGGCGAGGGTAGGATTTTACGACTCTTTCATATGGGGATATGACTGATTGATAGGGATATTCTACCCAAGGTGTCACTAAATCAGGTTTTACCAGATTCAGTTATTCCGACGATGATATCCTCATTCTTCATACACAGCTTCTGAAAGTGCCATTTATAAGAACTGATTTGCTTAAAATATTATGTTGTCTGCTCCTCTCAAGTTCAGCCTTGAAAAAATGTGACATGATATACTCTTTCAATGGCTATGAATGATATAGCGATCGTATTCCATCTCCTTTAAGTCAATTAATTTGGCAAAACCCTCGGGATTCTGGTTGATATATCATTATACCTCAGTCTATGAAATAGTCTGATAATTTTATTAACCTGGACAGTTGAGATGTTTCTATCTCGCCAAGGGTAAAGTTAATCTACACGGGAGAAAAAATCTCCATAGGAGGTGAAAGATTCTAATAATTCCAACTTTCGTTGAGGGTAAGATACCCCCGTCATCATATCCAGGGCAAGATAGATATCACACAAACACCACTTCATCACGTTACGACAACGCTTATTTATGCAAGCAATCTTAAATACATCAGAAAGCGAATTGGATAAGAGAAAACTAGACAAGGTAAATCTCAACCTCGGGGAAAGATTTGTTAGTTGCCAAACATTCGGCAAGCCTCATATGAGACAACTATACACCGGCAAAAGTGCCACGCATGTAAATAATGCGTGGCAATTTTAATGTGATGTTCACGTGAATCTCATGTCGTAAATCATATGATGGTTTTCGCATGAAAATTTCATGTCATTCTCATATGCTTATCATGCGATTTACACGTCATACATGTGAAAAAAACATGCGTATAATAGATATGAATATCGCATGAAATATTTTTCATATTAGAATCATAACTGAATTTTCATCCAATTTTTCTTCAATTTTCAACTTTTCCTAAATTTTGATATTTTTACTCTTTTGCAATATCTCATGTCATTTTTATGTATATTCTATCGAATCATATTACATTGCATATTACCCCAAGGGTTGAGATTTCCCATGTGTCATCCACAAAGTAATAAAAATTCTATTTCAAAATCAGTCACGCACGCACAGAACAATTGTATGACGTCACACCCACAGCATCGATGTTTCCCGCCGTCGTCCTAATTACCGCCCACTACGCAAGACGGCAAAACAGCGAAATGAGTCTTCACTGTTAACATAATTTATGCAAGGAATATTGCATTTGATTGGTGTTGTAAGCTTATCAACAGGTGTATTCTTATGTTAGTATTGTTCTTAGGAAACTGAGTTTTAGTTTCGGAAGATGGTGAGCCTTTAATTGAAAACAGTAAAATAGTGACTTCCTTGTTCAATGTGTCCCTGTCCTTCATTAACGTCATTGAATGTTTGACTGTGACCTTGACATAACCTTTTGTTTGCGTTAAAGGTGAAGGACACACAGAGAGGACTGTGTCGACATTGGATTCCACATGCACCAGGGTTACTTGCTTCTATGGCCCAAAGGATTTGCGAGGTCATATTCACGGCTCTGAATATCGGTGGCACATGCCATTTCTGTGAAATCCCTGAAATAGATAAAATGTTTGATAGATAAATGTACAAAACATACATATTTAACATTAACACCTTCGTGTTAAATATGTTACATGGAAGATTTCAAACAGTACAATACGATATATACAATATCTATTTATACAAATATGAATTAGTTAGCAAAACCAAACATCTTTAATGTGAACAGTCTTTCAGAAATTTACAGAGTCTATGTAACTGTTAACTATTTTATGTCACTGAAGCATACTGTTAACACACGTATCGTACCCTACCCGATTATTGATTGGTTGACCAGGTTTCTTTCATATATATCGCTGACCGGGGTTCGATCATTATTTATCCTATATTCAGGTATCCTAAGAAAGTACATAAAGATAAAATACAGTTTGTGTTTAGATATTGAGATACTATTTTTTGTTATGGTTGAATAAGAACGCATCTGTAACTATTGCACTGCATGGTTCAAAACAAAATAATGTTAATGATAATATAATTACAACATAAATCAATTTAAATTAACATATGTTGATGTAAAAATTATCTGAAAACATTTATGCAATTTAAACAATCAAAAAGTAGTAATGGTACTTACGCAGTCGTGGAAATTTCCAATGTGCACGTCCCGAATAATCCGATACACCAACATATCGTACTTGGTACCTGCAAATTGACTGATTCAGTGCTAAGAGAACATCTTCAAAGACTTCTTCACCACGACCCAGAACGACCTCATTGTTAAAGCCCCACGAAATCCAATACGGTTTGTAGTGACTACAATGCACTGGCTTGTAAAGATCTTTCTTCAAAAACTTGTTCCCTCCATACTGTATAGCTACCTTTTTATTCGTCCAGCCTCCCACAAAGACGCGGTAATAGTTCCTATAGGTATCTTCATACTCCAATAGATCAATACGAGCGTTTAAACAGGACTTGACTTTGAAGGTGAGGGAGCCCTGGTTATGGTAGTATCGGTAGCCGTACTGAGTAAGGAAAGTAACGTTTTTAGATGAAGCTATATCAACGTCTTCACCTGCAAAATGATTGAAATATTGGCTGTTTGTACATAGGAGGGCACATAATTTAAAACTATGCTATTTTGTTAGTCAGAGCGCAATATTTCAACAGTTCTTCGTCGTGCTAACGAAAAACCTGTCTTAACATCAAGTAAATGGGAAGACTGGTTTGCACGTTGTCAGTATGTGACCGGGTGAGGTGTGCTTGGGGGCACTACAAAAAGAGCAAACGTTCCATTTTGGCAAGGATACATGTAATGCCATCCTTAAATTATCCTGGCTGTTAAAGGGACAATCCATACCAAGAGTGCAATGAAATTTTGCATGTATATCACATACATTTATGACATATATTGCATCATGACTATATAACAAAATTAGCCTCATTGAATTGTCTCTTTAATACGACGTTAAATGTAACAAACCATGGCCAAAGGTGGCGATAACCTTCCTTTAATACTAATGGGTTCATTTTGGTAGAAGAAAACATTTAATTACGCGAAACTATCGCGTTACTACGCAAAATTTACGCGTGATTACGCGAAACTTTGTCATTATTATGTGAATTTAAGCGTTATTACGCGGAACTTACACGTTATTACACAAAACGTTGGCATTATTACGTACATAATCACTATAACTATATAACCACGGGCTCTACACCAACAAGGAATTAAGCTCAAAGTCATTCATATTAAGAAATTTGATAGCGCTTTCTATCAGCATTCTACATGCCCAATATCTAGGCTTTCAAGAACTTGGCAAGATTTTATTTTATTTCAACTAATTTTATTGATAATAATCAATAGGATTGGGCAACTGGCTAACCCTATATAAGCCCTCTCCCAGCCAGAGATTTGACAAATTTAATTGTATATACAGTTGATAAATCTAACAACGCATTAATTAAACAATATTCAAACAATAATAATATAGGATCGACGAATTGAATTATATTAATATGCCATGTATTGTTTATGATGCTCCTAAAGATATACAAGTCTAAAAATAAATTTCATATCATACGTATAATTCAATAATAGACATAATAATACTGTAATAGTATAATACTAAGCCACTGATACTTTTTAAGATTTTCTCAGTTTTAAGGGGTACATAATCCAGTGGTTCTGCCTGTGTCTCGGACTACAAAATTTAGGTACTTGAAAACATTTAAAGTTTTAAGCCCATGAGACCTTAATAAGAATTCATTGTAATGGACACCATTACATAATCCCCTAAATGACCTCCTCCCTCCCGTCCCCATCCTACTTGCAACAAATCAAGAACGCATACTTGACAGGGTTATCCGGCCGAAAATGTAAAAACAGGAAGTTCGCCCAGCGACAGTCTTTCAAATTTTTTATCATATTGATCAGCATCCCTTAATACTCCTATATACTAATTTTCATTGAAATCATAGGCCGAAATATAAAAACAGGAAATTGGTCCAGTGGCCATCTTGGAATACCAAAATCTTCACGAAAATGTTTGCGTGTTGTACGCCATCCCTTAGAACCCCTATAGACCAATTTTCATTGATATCGGAGTCCGAAAACTGCTTATAGATGTAGACTAATCATTATTTACTTGACATATTTGGAGATGGTAAAACTTCCAAAATAAAATAATTAAAAAAATCACAGATAGTGATGACAGTAAATGGTAGAAATAATTATTTACCGACAAACGCGAATAAGTACACGATAATGCGCGGCACATTAAAATTTGCGTTAAAATTATCTGGCAAAACTACATTAAAACTGTATTTCACGAAAGTAAAAAGTGTGGTTTACAAAATCATAAAGGATATAAAGGTAACGGAGCACAGGGATAATAAAATTGGGATCAACATCTTAGAAGTAGAGGGTTTTAATTCAATATCACTAATGTGTCATAAAATATAAGCTGTTCAAAACATAATTTAGTATATTGTTACTCACATAGACATTCCACAAGGAGCAATACCCAGCAGAGAACGATCCTCAGTGTAACAGCCATCATTACGTCCTTACAGAAACTGTTACTCACCGGCAAAATTTACCGTTGAAATGTATATGCTAATGTTGAGTTAATAATTAACACATTTATTCTACCGCTTAATACTTCCTTGAAACGCATTATGATAATGACTTAAACAAGAATCCCATAGGCCTTAACGGTAATCTGACTCATTGCACAAAACAACAAAGTCATATTATAAGTATCAAGAAGTGGTTAACAATTAATATAAACAATACAAGGAACTCGTTAGTTGAATATGTAAGTTTCTGAAATAGGTAAATGTCATTTGTTAACAAAATTGGTAGCCCTTCATTCATATATATTGTTGTAACCCATTCAAGGATTAAGGATGAGTCAGATTTTAAAGCAAAACTTCAGCAAAGCTCCATTTTTTGGACCCTCGGCGTTCTATCCCCATGGGTCTTACCTCAGACCTTTATAAAATATGATTGTCCTCACTTAAAGTTCCACCTTTTGAGCCCCGCCCTCTGTCCCCAAGGGTTGGATCTAACTTTTTTAATATTAAATATGATTGTCCTTCCCCAGTGATGTTTCACATAAAATATGGACGCATTAAGCCCCTCAAGGGTTAAGGAGGAGTAGGCTTTTAAGGCCAAATTTCATTAAAGTTCTCCCTTCTGAGCCCAGCTCCTCTGTCTCAAGGGGTCGGACCTAACTCGTTTATATAATATATGATAGTCCTTCCCTATAATGTTTTACACAAAATATGGATGAAATCCACTCAAGGGTTAAGGAGGAGTAGGTGTAGGACCCTCTACCTCCCCCTTCCCATCCCCAACTGCAAAAAATCAAGAATGCAGTTGCACAGTGTATGAACATCTTGGAAGAAATCTTTCCTAATGCCTCCCTTGGCACCGCCTCACTTTTGGCCTTGCGTTGAGCGTTCGCCCCTGTGAGGAAGGCTCTGGGTTCTGTCCCCTGGCCGAGACACACCAAAGTCTATAAAAGTGGTAGTTTCTGCTCCTGCTTAGCGTTCAGCATACAGGGAGTGGGACGACTGGTTCGCCCGTTGTCAGTAGAATGTGACCGGGTGGGGTGTGTTGCTTGGTGTCTTCGGCGGCATGCTTCAGTGATATAGCACTATAAAAAGGGCAACAGTTCCACTATACAAGAAGACACAACATGAATATACCGCAGCCTCCCAAAACACGCACCTCGCACAACATACACGCAAAACACCGCATACATGGGAGGCCGTCCTTACATGACCATAGCTGTTAATAGGACGTTAATTAAACAAACAAACAAACAAAACAAAATTTGAGGTACTTTTATATTCGATGAATTGCAGACGAAAATTTGAAAACAGCAAATTGACCCAGGACAATTTTTCATTTTTGTTATATAATATTGATTAGCATCCCTTAATACCCCTATATACTAATTTTCATAGAAATCAGAGACAGAAATATAAAAACAGAATGTTGGCCCAGCGGCCATCTTTGAATCCCATAATCTTTAGGAAAATATTTGCATGTTGTTCGCCATCACTTAAAATCCCTATAAACAATTTTAAATGAGATCAGAGACCGAAATATGAAGAACATGAAATGAGCCAGCGGCCATCTTGGAATACCAAAATCTTTACGAAAATATTTGCATGTTGTTCGCCATCACTTAAAATCCCTATAACCAATTTTAAATGAGATCGGAAACCGAAACTTGAAGAACAGGAAATGAGCCAGCGGCCATCTTGGAATACCAAAATCTTTACGAAAATGTTAGCATGTTGTTCGCCATCCCTTAAAACCCCTATAAACCAATTTTAATTGAGATCGGAGACTGCAACCTGAAAACAGGAAGCGGGCATTTGGCCATCTTGGAATACCAAAATCTTTACGAAAATGTTTGCATGTTCTTCACAATCTCTTGAAACCCCTATAGACCAATTTTCATTGAGATCGGAGACCAAAACCTTAAAACAGGAAGTGGGCCAGCGGCCATCTTGGACAATCTTTATATAAATATATGTGTCCTTCCCTAATTATGTTTTACACCAAATATGGATGAAATCCACTCTCAAGAGTTAAGGAGGAGTAGTATTTTAAAGCCAAATTTCATCAAAGTTTCCCTTTCTGAGCCCGACTTCTCTGTCCCCAGGGGTCGGACCGAACTCGTTCATATAAAATGATTGTCCTTTTCTAAATTTGTTTTACACCAATTGTGGATGTAATCCACTCAAGGGTTAAGGAGGAGTAGGATTTTAGCTAAAATTAAGAAAATTTCTCCTTTTTGGACCCCATCCCTGAGCCCTAGGGGTCGGAGCAGGCTCATTTATATAAAATATGATTGTCCTTTGCCAATGATATTTCACACAAGATATGGATAAAATCCACACAAGAGTTAAGGAGAGGTTGGACTTTAAAGCTTACATTAAGAGAATATCCCCTTTTGGGGCCCCACCCGTCAGCCCATATGGGTCGGACCAGGCTCATTTACATAAAATATGATTGCCCTTTCCCAACAATGTATCAAACCAAATTTGATTGCCATCCATCTAAGGATGAAGGAGAAGGATATTCAAGCTTAAATTAAGAAAATTTCCCGTTTTGAGGCCCTACCCCTCTGCCCCTAGGGGTCGGACAAAATCTTTTATATAAGAAATGATTTCCAAATGATGTTTCACACCAAATATGCATGAAATCCATCTAAGGATGAAGGAGAAGTATGATTTTAAAGCTAAAATTATGAAAATTTCACCTTTTGGTGCCTTACCTCTCTGCCCCTAGGGCTTGGACCAGGCTCATTTATATAACAAATGAGTGTACTTTCCCAATGATGTTTCACACCAAATATGGATGAAATCCATCTAAGGATGAAAGAGGAGTAGGATTTTAAATCTTAAATTAAGAAAATTTCCCCTTTTGGGGCCCGCTTCTCTGCCCCTTGGGTCGGACCTAACTCTTTCATGTAAAATGTTATTGTCTTTTCCCAATAATGTATCACACCAAATCTGGTTGTCATCCATCCAAGGATGAAGGAGGAGTAGGATTTTAAAGCTTAAATTAAGAAATTTTCCCCTTTTATGGGCCCATCTCTCAGCCCCTAGCGGTCGGACCAGGCTCATTTTCATAAAGTATGATTGCCCTTTCCAAATGATGTTTCACAACAAATATGCAAGTAATCCACTGTAGGGTTAAGGACGAGTAGCGGGTCAGATGACCTAAAAATCATTAACAAATAGAATAATGATAATAAAACAGCATTTTATTTTCAAAATTTACACAAGGCAGTGTGGGATGCCTGCCCACCTGTATGACCAGTTTGTTAAATGAATGCGCACCTGTATGACCAGTTTTGATGGTGGATGATTGCCCGCCTGTATGACCAGGTTGTTGTTGGATGTCTGCACACCTATATGACCAGGTTGTTGGTGGATATCTGCGCGCCTGTATTACCAGGTTGTTGGTGGATATCTGCCCAACTGTTTGACCAGGTTGTTGATGGATGACTGCCCACTGTATGACCAGGTTGTTTGTGGACGTCTGTAAACCTGTATGACCAGGTTGTTGGTGGATGACTACCCACCTGTATGACCAGGTTGTTGTTGGATGACTACCCACCTGAATGACCAGGTAGGTGGATGAATACTGAAAAGGTAGCTGAAAAGGGATAAAATTGCCAACGACTATGGTAGCAATGTTAGTTAGAACAATGTTACAGCACCCATTACATAAAAAGGTGAACTTATCCTTCTTTAATCTAAAGAATACTCCTACATAACAGTTCCTTTATCACTGCTTAACGTTAAACCTTGAATTGGGCTTAATCTTTGTTTGTTTGTTTGAATAATTTACGTCCTATTAACAGTTATGGTCATGTAAGGACGGCCTCCCATGTATGCGGTGTGTTGCATGTATGTTGTGAGGTGCCTGTTTCAGGAGACAGCGGTATATTCATGTTGTGTCTTCTTATATAGTGGAACTGTTGCCCATTTTATAGTGGTATATCACTGAAGCATGCCGCCGAAGACACCAAGCAACACACCCCACCCGGTCATATTATACTGACAATGGGCGAACAAGTCGTGCCACTCCCAGTATGCTGAGCGCTAAGCTGGAGATGAAACTACCACTTTTATAGACTTTGGTGTGTCACGGCTAGGGGACAGAACCCAGAGCCTTCCTCACAGGAGCGAACGCTCAATTCAAGGCCAAAAGTGAGGCGGAATGCCTTTCACCCTATTTGAAAATTAGCATAGAAAGAAATAAGAAAATTAGACAACTTGACTTTTTCTCTTTCATTTCTAATAAAATCTCAACACACTTTTTAATGACAATATCGCTATTTTATTTTTCGGTACATAAGCAGACATTTAATGAAAAAGTACAAAATAAAATAACAACAGCGTCCTGTAAAATTCATATTCTGGTTACAACTAGCGGTCACCTCCCTTCAATAGGGTAAACGTCCAGTGACAGGGAGAACTTTCCTTGATAAACTAGGCATCTAATCGAACTTAAATTTCAATTAATCCAATTTTACTGATGTACATATTATTTTGTCTTAGTGACTACACATATATTAATACCAAACGTGGTCAGTCGTATTGCACTATATTATTACTAACATAAATACATATACAATGTATACCTGTAAGATATTCACTGACACGAAATTATAACACGTATCGGAGGAAAGCTGCGAATCCGGTATCATGATAGAGTACTACACGTTGATAAACATTATTTGAGAAGATATTTATATACCATGTGCTCGACAGTACCATGCAATTTTTTTAACGATAATCCATGTCTATTTCTTAGATCTAAAGGTAAACTATTGCTCTAAACTGTCCTGCTAGTATAACGTTATAATTGCACCAACTGTCCGAATTGCATGATCGTAAAAGGCGATTAAATTGTGTTATCTTTTCTTCCTAACGTCACCTGACGGTTGATTCCGCCTCACGTTTGGACTTGAAGTGAGCGTCCAACCGTATAAGGAATGTTATGGGGTCGCCCCCTGGCCGAAACACTAGTCTATAAATTGTTGTAGTTTCTGCTCCCGCTTAGCGCTCAGCATGAAGTGAATGCAACGACTGATGTGTCCATAGTCAATATAATGTGAGGTGGGGTGTGTTGTTTGCTGTGTTTCACGGCATAGGTAAAAAGAAGAGTTCCACTATTACAAGAAGACAGTGTAACAGGAATATACCCACAGCCTGTCCAAAGCATATTGAATCACACAACAGACAGTGCATAAAGAGTGGCCGCCCTTAAATAAAAAAAATTATGTACTAACAACAATATTTCATAAAGCATACATTGATTCGACATGTACATGTAATGTAATAAGTGCGTTCTTTTCAAGTGTTGACTTTCTATCTGCCCTATTGGCAGACCATTAGAATGGTGCCTGCGTCTTCCATTTTATGTCCGTTTACCACCCCTAACCTGTGCCCTGGTCACACACACCAAAGTCTATTAATATATTTTACTTTTCCTATTTAACGTTTACCATTAAGAAACAGTCCGTTGACTAGTTATCGATATAATGTGACAGGATATTTGGTCATTAGCAGTTTACTAAGATAGAATTATAAAAAAATGATTTTCACTATCACAGAAATACACTAGGGATATTTCATACTCGACAATAAAAATAAACATTAAGCAAAGTAACTGTAAGCAAAGCAATTATGAAACAAGGAGACAAACAGGAATGTACCCCGATTTTCCAAAAGAAAAATACTATAATCAAAAGTATGCATATTAATGTACCTCACCCATGAATCACAGTCGCTGATTTTTTTACCATGGCTGTTAATAGGACGTTAATTAATCAAACAAACAAACAAACAAATTAGTCAAAAGATGCCACGTGTGAGGGCAAACAATATGGATGGCAGACGACGTTTCCTTCTGCCTTTGACGGTGGGAATTAGTAATACTCTTATGACAATAGACATAGATAACACAAATACGCACGATGCAATGTTTACGTGATGTAACATGATGCTAATAGGAGTTGATTTTCACAAAAAAATGTAGGTCTGTCTTATTTACAATATTTGTAACGTTAGCCTAACAGTTTTTGGACAAACAGCTTCAGTTCTAGCTAACGTTAGGCTTTTATTGTGGCGCGACAGACATGGCGATTTCTTCGGGCTACGCTCTCGGGAAATATGACTGCCTTTGGTAAAGAAATCGTCATGTCTCCCTACCGTCAGGGCAAAAAAATGTATATTGCATCCATGTTCCATTTTAGAGTCACAAATTCCACTATAATACAAGAATTTATACAGGAGAGGCTGTCCTTAATAAACCGTAACTGTTAACTGAAAAAACGGCCAATTGTACATGTACTTTAAAAAAACTTCCCTTGATGAAGAAGGTATTCAATAATACTTAGATTTCAATATATTCAAAACAACTTCACTGATGTATACCATCTTAATGTATCCGTCTTAATGACTACACATATACTGACACGAAAATATAATAACATTGAAGACATATATCGGAGAAAAACTGCAAATAAGGTCTCATGATAGATTGTTCACTACACGTTGATACGTATTAATGGAGATCAGATAGAGAATAGTTGGTCGTTAGCAACATGCCGTGATAGTAATACAAAAGAAAGTATAAATGTCAGCATAAGAGGCCCAAGGGCCTTAACGGTCATCTGACTACCTTAGCAATAGTCGAATAGGAAATTCATTAAATATGGTGCCATGGTAGCCATCTTCGATTTATAATATGACCGGGTGGGGTGTGTTGCTTTGTGCTTCAGTGATATAGCACTATAAAAAGGGCAACAGTTCCACTATACAAGAAGACACAACATGAACATATAGCAGTCTCCCAAAACATGCACCTCGCACTTCACAAACGCTATACACTGCATACATGGGAGGCCGTCCTTACATAACCATGGCTGTTATTAGGACGTTAAGATAATCAAACAAACAAACAAACATATTCGTCAAGGTAATATCAGGATCATTTCAGGCAAGTAAACACCGGTATAACTTGAGAAGAAGTGGTTTCATAACAGCACTCGGTCAGGACCATGACAGGATCATTTCAGGCAAGTGTCAGTCAAATCCCACTTATAGAACTTGAGAAGAAGTTCAAAATGTGTTTTCAAGATGGCGGCTGTGGCGTCCATCTTGGTTTTAGGATCGACCCAAAAAATAACAACACTTAATCAAGAACATGTCAGGATCATTTCTTGCAAGTTTCAGCCAAATCGCACAAGTAAAACTTAAGAAGAAGTCCAAAAACAATTCAACATTGCGGCTGTGGCGGCCATCAAAAAATAACAACACTTGGTCGGGACCATGTAAGGATCATTTCAGACAAGCTTCAGCCATATCGTATCGGTAGAACTTGAGAAGAAGTTCAAAATTTGAAAAGTTTACGGACGACGGACGAAACATGATGACTATAGGTCATCTTGACCCTTCGGGTCAGATGACCTAATTCTTTACATAATATATGCTAATATTTATAAAAAAAAATACTGTTAGAGGTAGATTCGTAATTCCAACTGTTCAGAAATCAGAATGATTTTTAGTGTTCTAGCAAAATTAATATTTTGTAACTTATTTACTTATGGAGAAAATCGACTTTTTGTGTCCCTGTTCCCCCGGTGCAACTATTCATTCTTGCCATTCTTTTAATCACTACGATGTTTATTTCGGTTGAAAACAAACGTTCTGATGACCTTCGAATTTACGAATTTAATGTCAACAAAAGGAGCGGAACAATATCAATAAACAATGCATTTTCTGCACTAATACCGATATTAGTCGGGCATAGATTCGGGCATTAATGTTTAATTCTTTTCGTTTGATTCAAATTCTAAATTTGATGGTTTTATCCCGAACATTCCAGTGACGTCACTTTTAGTAGGAGAGAATGAAACGTCAGTCAGTCCCGCCAAACAGTGACGTCACAATCCCCGGAATGACATTGCTTACATATTTCCACGGTAGAAAAAATGAGTACACACTCATTCGGTTTAGTGAATGCATCTTTTCTTGATCATCAATGAAGCGTTTCGCTTTGAGCGAAATAATGTAAATAACCGTCAATTTGCGTTCGTTTTGAATACCATACTCTGTATGTATAATGAAATGATTGCAGGATAAACAAAATACACGGTCAGTATCTTACAACACAATTTTCATTTTGGTGTCGACACGGAAAACCGAGATAACTCGGCAAAACCTTCTCATCTCATCGCACAAAAGATAGAAACATAGATATTAATTAAAGTAAAATGAAAATGTCTTACGTTGGAAATATTGCAAGTACATTCATAATTTACATAAACCAGTAATCAAAATAAATAATTTATTTCATCTAGACCAAAAATAATTTGCAAATCCTATACACCACCTGCAAGGAGACGTCCTATGCCTATCGCTACCCACGATGCTCTTGGTCGTGGTCTTATATCATCGGATATTAGATCTAGATATATCTGTTTTCGACAGTTATATTCTATAAACATGTGTACAACATAAAACAAGCAGTCGCAACTGCTATTCATAGACCGTAAAATGCAATCCTGGTCACCTTAGACCAAAGCACAGAGACGCGCAAATCATGACAGAAACGTTCACTAGTAAATTGATACGCATGTCATTTAAAAATATTAAGAGACTTTGTGATATGCACGTATTATTTTTTCATGAAAAATCAATTGTATATATGTTATAAAATTCGGTTAGCTTTTTTATTATCATTATTGTTACATACAATATATGCGATACTTGCAAGAAAACACAGATTTTACCTAAGAAACCAATAATACATATATATATATATTGTAAATATCGGTTAGCTTTTAATTAACTTACATTATATATACTAATGATAATGAAAAATACTGTTCAAGGTATCTCAACTGTTCCGAATTCAGACCGATGTTTTTAGTGTTCCAGCAAAATTAGTATATTGTAACCTACTTAATTTTAGAGAAAATATGTGTCCTTGTTATAATATTGATAATAAATAATAATATACTTTAATTAAACTTGATTACATGTTGAGCTTAGCAGCTCGTCTTACACATAGTCAAGATAAATATGAAATATACAAAATATATATAATGTAAAGAAATATCTATATTCGTTCATGAAAAATGTAACCCATATAAAGAGTATAGCACATACATCTACAGGTCGAATAAAGTTATTCCACAAAAATCATTTGCTGCTTTCTTAAAAGATAAAAGAGAGGTGCTATTTCTTATGTGAAATGTTCCAAACATAAGCTCCTTTATATTTAATATATCGTTTAAATGTACTTGTACAGTGATTTTGTACATAAAACAGATTGAGTGTATGAAATCCTTTTGCTAAATGGCAGCCATTTTAAGAATTTGAAACATTTCTGACGAAGGTGTTAAAAATCACTATTTAAAATAATTCAGGCAGCTCTCCTCTGAAGGCGCTCCAACTTAGTAAATTCTTTTTTGTACTGTCAACCCAGACTGTGGCGCAGTAATCCATATGGGGATTAATAAAACAGTTAGAAAAAAATATACAAGAGGCCTGACTTTAAAATGGTCTTAATTTTATCATTTTGAAAATTTGACAGGATATTTTGCTGCATACATTAGAGAACTGGTAATCATCATCCACAGAAACTCCTAAGAGTTTTTCATGCGTTACATTTATCAATCATTAACATCATAAATGGCAATACATAATTCATCTTTTAGTTTACTTTTCCTCTGTGAGATGGAACACGCCTAGCTTTGGTTTTCTCTGTATGAATGCACATTTTATTTACATCACACCATGAGGATATTGACTTAACATCCTCGTTTAGGTTTGTATTTACAATATCAATAGATCACCTGCATACATATACATGTCACTGTGGTTGGTATAACTAAGGGGAGATCACATAATAACTAAATGGGATGTTGTCGTATTCTCTATGAAAGGCATTACTCTTACTAGAAAATGTGTCTCGGATTCCAGATATTTATTCTTTCTTAATCAGAATAAGGACAAGATTCCATTCCGCTGACAAATAGTATTTTCTCTATATTGATATCAGGAGCGGCCGATTTAATATTTTATTCAGTTAAAAAGGCTACGTATATAAATTATTTTATATTATTTTTTGTTTTAATTAGACATATATATATACGCGATTAAACAACAATTAATGTTTAAACGATAAATATATCGTTTATGCTTTGTCAGCGGAGGAGCATCTTTAAGAATTGACACCTGCCTTTAAATTTGTTTTAGCAATTAAAAAAATATAAATATAATATGCAGTTACAGTGTTGTTTTTATTTTTTATTGTATTTAGTTTTATTTTTGATAAAATAGTATGCTGTGACAACATTGAATGTATTGTTGTAATAGAGGTTTGCCTTAAATTAAAGTCGATTCAGTTGAACTCAATTGATATTAAAACGAATTGACCGGTTACTATAATATTTTCATTTGCTATGTCCGTAAGAAATGCGCATTGTATTGAATTTCTCGATTTCGTGGTTGCAAACAAGTAAGTGTGGAAGTTTGGTACATGAATGTGACCGTAGATGGTGAAGGCCTACCACGGGAGAATGTGATAAGGGTGTGTAGATGTGTGGTATCTTTTAATCGGTGATTTATTTGTGTCATCTACATGTTACCGTCGCTGGGATTCATCATTTGTTGTCTTCTGTCATCTCTGCTGTGTATGTGTATTTCCGTCGCGGGTCTAATGTGAGTTGATTGGTTGGGTGTGTCAATGTATCGTAAACACCGATTGGTCCGAGTAGTTATTATAGTTTCGTGTGCACGTGTATTTTACGAGTAGTACCGAGCTCTTCGAGTTGAGACTATCCCATTGTCGTGTGTAAGTAACGTGGACTGACTGTGTTGGTGTTTTTGTCCATGGTGAGTTTTTGCAATATTGGTTGCATGTATGTCTGCACAATTCAAGTGCAGTATTGTTGGGGAAGAAGCCGGGAACTGACCCCTTATGTATGTTTGTGTGTCCAAGCGGCGGCTTATGGGTAAGGGGCGACGTGCGTGTCGTTATAGGTAATGTGTTATATATATATATATATATGACTGTGGTCCGTATTCAATAAACCTTTTTGAAATGTTTATGCGAGTTGTTCATTTCTTAGTAATAGACATCCAAAATTTGGAGAAAAACAAATATAAACTCTATTTTTGAAGAATTAAAATATATTTCATTCCTTCTTTGTCTATAATAATATTTAAATGAGAAACACAATGCATCATAGGAAATTGTATGGCCGACGGTACCACTTCATTCAAAAAAAAATATAATTTAAGAAAAGATTAAGGCAATTAAGAGATATTCATTATTTTTCTATTCTTAAATATGTTACTCAAAGTGTCATGACCTCATAATTACCTGTGTTGGATAATCTATATTCCCTGGACAGTGTCACAAGTAAGGTGCCCTATTTTCATCTAGATGCTGTTTATAGGCCTATATGTGTGTGTAAATGTGTTACACATACCCTTAACTGAAAAAGGGAAAAACAATGGTTGAGAGTTAATTAATGTATTTTGTTATCAAGGCCCTTGGAAAGGCTCGACTGTAGCTGCCATTGTCAATTTGTTGACCCATAGTACACATTCCGTTGTGCCGAGACCCGACCAATATAACTTGTGCATTGTTATCTTAATTGTGAAATTTAAATTATGTTTAAGAAAATGAGATAAAAGATAAGTAATAATTATTTACTAATTAATTTCAACGAATTGAAGCTAATTCAGTTTACCTCTTATAACCAGGATAGCCAAATATCTTTGATTTTTGTCACCTACAATGAATTAAGCCCTCCTCCAGCAGGTATCCTTTTAAAAGTCTAGTCAACTTAACACTTTGATTATACATAGCTGTACATGTGTGATACCGATAAGCAATCATACAGGAAAAAGTTTCCCCTATGATTTTTTATCATATTACAATATTCTGATAAATTTGAATTAACAGCATTGTTATTTGTCTGAATTTTATCAACCTTTCTAATATCTAAGTTAAGTTGATGCTTTTGAATGGTAAATGGTCCCAACAATATTCACACTAAGATGCTGCTTCTGCATACGCTCGCATTAAAATTCTGCACAAATCAATTATATTTTATAAAACTGTTGATCTATATATTAATTAACATTTGATAAATGACATCTGTCTTGAAAGAATTGTATGATTGTTTTAATACCAACATTGATAACAAATGCCAGTGGTCATTCGAATTGTCCTAATTAATTATTCGTTTAAACAGTGCATATAAGTGATAATCAAGAATATTAGTCAAAACCAATCATTGAACATTAAATAACTGGACCATCGTGCTACGAGGCCATTGGCCTCTTGTTAATCAACGGTTTAATTAAAATTTGTTTATGAAAGTGTGCTCTCTCAAGGGGGTGCTTTTTACATATTAGTGTTCGCGCCTCTCACAGGAGAGTGCATTCTGCCTCTCAGCGTGCTGTACATTAATGATAATGTTTCCAATATTGTATAAAGTCTACCTCGGCTGGATCAGATAAGTCTGTTATCAGGAGTTAATAAACAAGGACAATCAATGTCAATGTACATAAACGTCACATACAATCATTTTACAAAGCAAGTCTTGCATACCAATAATGTTAATTTTATTTTTATTAGCACGTAAATGAAAAATTACCATTGTGCTGTCGCTCATGATATATATTTGCGGTAGAAAATAATATATGACGCACTCTAATTGGCTTGAAATTACCAACCGATGCAAACTCATCTGAAATGCACATATTAAAGGTCAAATAAGAAAGGGACTTATAGTTGGTTGGTTTATTTACGTCTTATTAATATCTAGGATCATTTGTGTGTTCCAGGGGATCCCAGAGTGCTCATCTGCAGGCCAAAAGTGAGGCAGTGTCAAAAGAGACGTAAGGAAGAAATAAAAAGTTAGGAATATAGTTACCTCAATCATGTAATTTAGGCAGCAGGCACAATGCATAATGCCCTACCAGCAGGGACGTGAGTGTGTCGCGTGTACAGCAGTTGTATTTAAAACTTTTTTTTATTACGATTCATACCGAACAAGATATAAATTGGAAACATGATTAGTTTGGTTTAAAGTTTCAGATTTAAAGTCATATTAACAGATATTTAACGACGACCTCTCCTGTATGCAGTATGTTTCTTGTGTGAACGTCTGTATTTTGTGTGAGACTCTGGTATATTAATTTTGTCCTATGTCTCATTTTAATAGTGGACTCTTGCCCTTTTTAAAGTACTATTCACTGAAACATGTCGCAAAGACACTTAACAACACTCCTATCCATCCGATTATACTGACAATGGGCGAACAAGTCGTCCTACTTCTTTTTTGCTTATGCTTAGCACTAAGTACTGTAGAAACTACAACTTTTTTAGACTATAGCGTGCCTCGGCCAGGGGACAGAGCCTTCCACACAGGGGCGATCACTCTACTGAAGACCAAAATTGAGGTGGTAGCAATGGACTATTAACAGCCATGGTCATGTAAGGACGGCCTCCCATGTATGCGGTGTTTAGCTTGTATGTAGTGCGAGGTGCTTGTTTTGGGAGACTGTGGTATATTCATGTTGTGTCTTTTTGTATAGTGGAACTGTTGCCCTTTTTATAGCGCTATATCACTGAAGCATGCCGCCGAAGACAACAAACAACAATTAAGACAATAAAAAAACCTCTTTTAATAGAAGAAGTTTAGGTTCTGATATATTTGATGAAATAGACCATGAATGAAGGTCCCTTGATCCCCACCATGCTACAAATCCAATATCCTGTCTCTAGATCTTAGTTATTTACAAAAAAGTCATTTTTAGATTTTAGTCTATTTAACCCCTGTGACCTTGAATGAAGGTCAAGGTTATTCACTTGAACATTCTTGGTAGCCATTGTCCAAGGATGTCACAGGCCCAATATCAGGTCTCTAGGCCTCTTAGTTATTCACAAGAATTCGTTGACCCCTGTGATCTTGAATGAAGATCAAGGTCATTTATTTGAACAAATTTCGATTCGTAGCCCTTCAAATCAGCATGTCACCGGCCAAATATCAAGCCTCCAGGCTTATTAGTTATTTTCCAGCTTTTCAAAGAACATGATTGTAAACATTGGCAATCAATTGATCTGATAGCTGATGAAGGAAGGCCGATGTTTGTTTGTTTGATTAATTAACGTCCTCTTAACAGCCAGGGTTATGTAAAGACGGCCTCCCATGTATGCTGTTTGTTGCGTGTATGTTGTGCGAGGTGCGTGATTTGGGAGACTGCTGTATATTCATATAGTGTCCTTTTTATATTGCTATATCACTGAAGCATGCCGCCGAAGACACCAAGCAACTGACAACGGGCAAACCAGTCGTCCCACTCTCTGTATGCTGAGTGCTAAGCAGGAGCAGAAAGACCTGAAAGGGGTATAAGATTAATTCATGATGGCAGCTGGCCATTGCATAGCGGGCTTAATAGTTTCACTTCCGACACTGAGTGTTCATACATGGACTTGCGTAAAGATACTAAGCTTTTAAAACCATGATCGTTTTGTAAACAGCAATACAAATTTCATAACAACTATATCTTGTCTTATAAATAAGATTAAAAGTTCAAATATAATTTTTGTCTTCTGCTTTTAACATTTCTATTTCAAAATGAGAAGTTTTTGTTGTTTTCTAAGCTTACACAAGCTGAATGATTTGTTGTAAATAATGTGAAAACATTTTGCTGGTTCCTAGTCTGCGCCAATTTTCGAATTGTAGTTAATAATGTAAATACATTGTATTGTGTTATATACCTGCACCAGTTAGTAAATTTGTTGTAAATAATGTAAATACATATACAATGCATGCCCAGGTTGAACAATATGCTCCCCCCTTATAAATGTTGGTCAAAGGTGGAAAATATCAAAATATCGCATTTTAAACTTTTCTTCTCTCAGTGTGTGTTAGTCATGTTATGATTGTGTCATCAAGAAGTTGGTCTGATATGATACCTTCCTTGCTTGTAATTGCAATTCGTGTCATCAAGTAAAGAACAATGTTTGAGTACCCACCACATAAAATGTTGGACGTATCCTTCTTTAATCTGGAGAATGCTCCTTCATAATGTGTCTTTATCACTGCTTCAACAGTGCATATAAGTGATAATCAAGAATATTAGTCAAAACTAATCATTGAACATTAAATATCTGGATCATCGTGCTACGAGGTCATTGGCCTCTTGTTAATCAACGGTTTAATTAAAATTCGTTTATGAAAGTATGCTCTCTCAAGGGGGTGATTTTTACATATTAGTGTTCGCGCCTCTCACAGGAGAGTGCATTCTGCCTCTCAGCGTGCTGTACATTAATGACATGAACACCTTTAATGTTTCCAATATTGTATAAAGTCTACCTCGGCTGGATCAGATGAGTCTGTTATCAGGAGTTAATAAACAAGGACAATCAATGTCAATGTACATAAACGTCACATACAATCATTTTACAAAGCAAGTCTTGCATACCAATAATGTTAATTTTATTTTTATTAGCACGTAAATGAAAAATTACTATTGTGCTGTCGCTCATTATATGTTTGCGGTAGAAAATAATATATGACACACTCTTATTGGCTTGAAATTATCAACCGATGCAAACTCATCTGAAATGCACATATTAAAGGTCAAATAAGAAAGGGAATTATAGTTGGTTGCTTTATTTACGTCTTATAAATAATTAGGATCATTTGTGTGTTCCAGGGGATCCCAGAGTGCTCATCTGCAGGCCAAAAGTGAGGCAGTGTTAAAAGAGAAGTAAGGAAGAAATAAAAAGTTAGGAATATAGTTACCTCAATCATGTAATTTAGGCAGCAGGCATAATACATAATGGCCTACCAGCAGGGACGTGAGTGTGTCGCGTGTACAGCAGTTGTATTTAAAACTTTTTTTTATTACGATTCATACCGAACAATAAATAAATTGGAAACATGATTAGTTTGGTTTAAAGTTTCAGATTTAAAGTCATATTAACAGATATTTAACGACGACCTCTCCTGTATGCAGTATGTTTCTTGTGTGAAAGTCTGTATTTTGTGTGAGACTCTGGTATATTAATTTTGTCCTATGTCTCATTTTAATAGTGGACTCTTGCCCTTTTTAAAGTACTATTCACTGAAACGTGTCGCAAAGACACTTAACAACACTCCTATCCATCCGATTATACTGACAATGGGCGAACAAGTCCTCCTACTTCTTTTTTGCTTATGCTTAGCACTAAGTACTGTAGAAACTACAACTTTTTTAGACTATAGCGTGCCTCGGCCAGGGGACAGAGCCTTCCACACAGGGGCGATCACTCTACTGAAGACCAAAATTGAGGTGGTAGCAATGGACTATTAACAGCCATGGTCATGTAAGGACGGCCTCCCATGTATGCGGTGTTTAGCTTGTATGTAGTGCGAGGTGCTTGTTTTGGGAGACTGTGGTATATTCATGTTGTGTCTTCTTGTATCGTGGAACTGTTGCCCTTTTTATAGCGCTATATCACTGAAGCATGCCGCCGAAGACAACAAACAACAAGTAAGACAATAAAAAAGAACTCTTTTAATAGAAGAAGTTTAGGTTCTGATATATTTGATGAAATAGACCATGAATGAAGGTCCCTTGATCCCCACCATGCTACAAATCCAATATCCAGTCTCTAGATCTTAGTTATTTACAAAAAAGTCATTTATAGATTTTAGTTTATTTAACCTCTGTGACCTTGAATGAAGGTCATTCACTTGAACATTCTTTGTAGACATTATCCAAGGGTGTCACAGGCTCAATATCAGGTCTCTAGGCCTCTTAGTTATTCACAATAATTCGTTTAAAGAGTTTAGCCTATTTGACCCCTGTGATCTTGAATGAAGATCAAGGTCATCTATTTGAACAAACTTCGATTCGTAGCCTTTCAAACCAGCATGCCACCGGCCAAATATCAAGCCTCCAGGCTTCTTCGTTATTTTCCAGCTTTTCAAAGAACATGATTGTAAACATTGGCAATCAATTGATCTGATAGCTGATGAAGGAAGGCCGATGTTTGTTTGTTTGATTAATTAACGTCCTCTTAACAGCCAGGGTTATGTAAAGACGGCCTCCCATGTATGCTGTTTGTTGCGTGTATGTTGTGAGAGGTGCGTGTTTTTGGAGACTGCTGTATATTCATATAGTGTCCTTTTTATTAGTGCTGTATCACTGAAGCATGCCGCCGAAGACACAAACCAACTGACAACGGGCAAACCTTTTAGTCGTCACACTCTCTGTATGCTGAGTGCTAAGCAGGAGCAGAAAGACCTGAAAGGGGTATAAGATTCATTCATGATGGCAGCCGGCCATTGCATAGCGGGCTTAATAGTTTCACTTCCGATACTGAGTGTTCATACATGGACTTACTTGAAGCTACTAAGCTTTTAAAACCTTGATCGTTTGTAAACAGCAATTCATATTTCATAACAACTATATCTTATCTTATCTTATAAATAAGATTAAAAGTTCAAATATATGTTTTGTCTTCTGCTTTAAACATTTATATTTCAAAAGTTTTTGTTGTTTTCTATGCTTACACGAGCTGAATGATTAGTTGTAAATAATGTGAAAACATTTTGCTGGTTCCTAGTCTGCGCCAATTTTCGAATTGTACAGGTAATAATGTAAATACATTGTATTGTGTTATATACCTGCACCAGTTAGTAAATTTGTTGTAAATAATTTAAATACATATACTATGCCTGCCCAAGTTGAACAATATGCTCATCCCCTTATAAATGTTGGTCAAAGGTGGAAAATATCAAAATAACGCATTTTAAACTTTTCTTCTCTCAGTGTGTGTTAGAGTCATGTTATGATTGTGTCATCAAGAAGTTGGTCTGATATGATACCTTCCTTGCTTGTAATTGCAATTCGTGTCATCAAGTAAAGAACAATGTTTGAGTACCCACCCACCCCTGGCCGAGACACATCAAAGTCTATAAAAGTGGTAGTTTCTTCCCCTGCTTAGCGTTCAGCATACGGGGAGTGGAACGACTGGTTCGCCCGTTGTCAGTATAATGTGAACGGATGGGGTGTGTTGCCTGGTGTCTTCGGTGGCATGCTTCAGTGATATAGCACTATAAAAAGGGCAACAGTTCCACTATACAAGAAGACACATCGTGAATATACCGCAGTCTGCCAAAACAAGCACCTTGCACAACATACACGCAACACACCACATACACGGGAGGCCGTCCTTACATAACCATAGCTGTTTATAGGACGTTAATGAATCATAATAATGAAACATTCTAGAGGAAAGCCCCCGGTTGTAGTCCCGACCAGCGTTTCACTTTGTTGTTTATTACCGTTACAATGCTTGAACACATATTCTATTTTGTTGTCAAATACATATCTAATTGGATCTAATAACAACTGTTTATCATACTATATATCATATGAGGCAAAATCTGACCGAAGCATGAACAAGAAGTAGTCCAATCCTGCTCTGGGTTTGTATTCATACAAATTCATTGTATTTATACATTGCTATTACTCTAATTTTAACGCAACTCCTCCCGTTGACTATATAGGGGCATATGCAAAAATATAAAAAAAAGAGTATATTTGACTTTTTATTTTCATTATTTAATAAAATCTCATTCCAGTTTTAAATGACAACAGGGCTATTTTAAGGTTCGTTTTATAAGCAGACATGAAAAAAAAAACAACATTTTTTTTAAAATTCATATTCTGGTCACCACAAGCTGTCATCTCCCTTCAATATGGAAAACGTTCATGTTACGCTGACATGAAGAACTTGCCTTGACGAACTAGGTACATTGTACTCAATCGTAATTAAATTTCAATAAATCCACAAAACAACTACACTGATGTATACCATCTTTTTGCATCTGTGGCTCAGCGACTACACATATACTAAAACTTAAAGGTAGGTTTCGCCCAACCAAATACCTATTTTTTGTAAAATCCGATTAACAGAAGAAAAGGTGGGAAAAAACATTAAAAATACCTCAATTTAATTTCGTAATGGGTATGAGATTGAACAAAAGGGTATTGATTACAAAATTGAAGGCAATCCTTGATTTATTACGATGTCAGGCTGAAAGGATAGTATGTATATGAAGCTGCGATGAATTGTGGTGTCAAAGTTTCACGCTTGCGCATTGTAACTCACTAAAAGTAAACAAAATAGCTGAACGAAAGCGTCTGAGAATGTTTTTATCTGAATCGGTAACAAAAAGAAAGAAATTAGAATGTTTTTATCTGAATCGGTAACAAAAAGAAAGAAATTAGAATGGAATCGGTACCATCCATGGATATCTTTAGGGCATGAAATTCAGAGATGACATGTATCCATAGAAGAAACAGAAGCCACATGTCAAGCGGAACTCGCCCGGATTCTGTTGGGACTCGTTATGCACGCGGTGAGTTAAATTTCAACACAAATGCCAGTGCACATACAGCGGCAGACTAACTACATATATGTTTGTACTAAGCTAGCTAGCGTATGTAAGCAATTTGAAGTGTTATAGATTATATGATATGTAAAAACAATCCATATCGCACTTCGTTTTTTTGTTGTTGTTTTTTTTACTAAACATGCCGTGGCAAGACTGTCACTTCTATCGTACAATTGTTGCACACTTCCGTTTGTGGATGCGCCTTGTTTTGGGAAAAATACGTCATGTTCTATGTAAAGCTTGACTTCGCTCTACTTAAGAAGAGCATTTTGCTAGTCAAGCTAGGTAAATGACAACCCATATTGTTCGCTGTATGCATCGAAAATGATATGAAGATTGTATCTATGTACAAGATAAATTTCAATTTCGTAGTCTTTATATTTCATTGGGCGAAACCTTCCTTTTAATGTGACCGTCGTATTGTACTATACATTGATAAGGCATTCAGTGACACGAAAATATAATACATTGCAGACATATATAGCAGCATGCAAAGATTTGTAACAGAATGGCCAAGATTTTCAATATAGCAAGGATATACTAAGAAATATATATGTATGACACGACTAAACTGGGGGCGTTCATAAATCGCTTACATTTGATTAAATATTCAGCAAAGTAACTGTTAGCAAAGAAATTGTTATAACAAGGAAACAAACAGAAATGTACCCCAATCTTTCAAAAAGCAAATACTATCACCAAAAGCATGCAAATTATATCCCCATGCCATCCTCAATTCACCATTGCAGATATGATTCACTGTCTTATAGATTGAGATGTAAAAATCGCAAAAAGACAGGTTCCATTATAATACAAGGATCAATAATTGGGACCGTAACAGTTACTTGAATAAACGCCTAATAGTACGGATATCACCGCCATTACCATTATATGAAATAGTGACTTCCGTGTTCAATGTGTCCCTGTCCTTCCGTGAGGTCAGTGAAGGTTTCACTGTGACCTTGACACAACCTTTTGTTTGCATTAAAGGTGAAGGACACACAGGAAGGATCATTGCGGCATTGAATTCCACACGCACCAGGGTTACTCGATTCTACTCTCCATGAGACTTGCGACGTCATATTCACATTCTTGAACATGGGGAACACTCGCCATTGTTGCCCCTTACCTGAAACGGGAACATCAGATTATATAAGGAGTGTCTTGTCTTTATCCAGGACAGATAACATTAATTTACCCCGTTGCAACATATTGAATTCTTTACTAACTATGTTTATAACGTGTCTTTACAGATTGCAAAACTCCTTTAGTAGTTTGGAGCTCTTCATACCGAAACTTGATCTATTAAGAAAATTGAGTTTATTTTTTTTTCATTTTTGCCCAATATCGCACATTTTTGGAAGTAATAAACAAGTACTACTTTTATAAAAATGTATTTTTATCATCATGTCAGATAGAATTCACATAGTGTCTGCGAACTGCTAGGGTTTAGGTGTAACAGAAATATGCTATGATATGCTCAACTATTTAAAATCGAATTGTAGTTATTGTAATATTTTTTGTTTACAAGACACTCACTTCACTGTAGAACAAGAGAAGAAAATCACAAAGAAATGGTGATTCCAGTGCTTATTTAGTTCCTACCGTTCAAATGCCAGGGGTGTTTGTATACTATTTCAAAATAAATTTGAATTCAAAATACATGAATCACAAAATGATAATCAGGGTAACTTAATAGTACAGCAGTTAATTTAACTATTGAAAAGAATAGATATATATATTCAATGTACTCTTATAAATATGAATGGTCTTAATCATGATGAACCTACTTTTTTTTTACTCCTTACCAGAAATTCTAAACAAATTCAATAATCCTCGCACCATTATTTGTGGTGATTTTAACCTCATTTTAAACCCAGATATTGATTCTTCAAAATATATACATCATAATAACCCTAGAGCACGTGAATCATTACTTAAACTTACAGAAAGTAATACTTTGAATAATACTTTCCGTACTTCCCACCCTACACATGGAAGATACACATGGAGGAGGAAAAACCCAATAAAATTAGCTAGACTGGAGTTTTTTCTCATCTCAGAAAACTTACTAAAACAAACAGACAGAGCTGATATACACATAGGATACAGAAGTGGTCATTCAATTATATCTTTAGAACTAAAAACAAAAAATTTTGTCAAAGGAAAAGGTCTCTGGAAATTTAACAATAATTTACTTTTTGATAATATGTTAAGAAAATAAAAGATAAATTAACTAGAGTTAAACAACAATATGCAACTCCAACATATAGCAACAACATTAACAATATTTCAGATGAAGATTTATTGCTAGTAATTAATGATTAATTATTCCTTGAAACACTTTTGATGGAAATAAGAGGGACAACAATAACTTATTCATCTAACGTGAAAAAAGAAAGAGACACCAAAGAAAAACAGCTTTTATCAGAAATAGACACTTTAGAGAAAACTGACACATGAAAATTAAATACTCAAGAATATGAAAACAAAATAAAGAACTTCAAGACATAAGAAAAGTAAAAATGCATGGGGAAATGATTAGATCAAAATCACAATTGTTAGAAGAGAAATCACAATTGTTAGAAGAGGGGGGGAAATCATCAAGATACTTTTGTAACTTAGATTCACAAAATTTCAGAAATGAAAAAAAAAATTGTAAAATAGAAAAGGAAAATGGAGAAATTATCACAGAACAAAGACATTCTAAAACAGGTTGAAAACTTCTATACACAGCTATATAAAGATCATTCAGACACTCTACATAACATCAACTTAGAAGAACGTTTACAAGGACATAATATTTCTAGATAATCTTACAATGTAAGAACAAAGCACTACTCTTGAAGGGAATATAACTGATAAAGAAATACTTCATGCTCTTAAAAAGATGAATATTTTTAAATCCCCTTGATCTGATGACTTTACCTGTGAATTCCTAAAAATGTTTCCATGGATATTTAATTATGTTTTGTTTGAGCTTTAAATTACGGATATGAAAATGGCCAAATGTCAATTCCCCAAAGACATAACATGCATTCTAAAAGGTGATAAACCTAGACATTTTTCTTAAAAATTGGCGTCAAATTACTTTGTTAAATGTTACATATAAACTTGCCTCATCATATATACCAAATATATTATAACATGACACAATTATTTCGAAAACACTAAATTATTTTATAAAGGGAAAATATGTTTGGGAAACAACCAGATTGATTCACGATTTAATGAATTTTAAGGAAGAAAAAAAACATACCTGGACTTTTTATTTTTATAGATTTCTAAAAAGTATTTGATTCGGTTTCTTGGATTTTTTTAGAAGATTTTTTTTTAATATTGGGATAGTTTGAATACAAATCTTTAATAAAAACATCTTTTCTGCTGTTTATCCGACTCTTTTCCTATTTGTCGTGGATGTAGCGAAGGTGACCGTATATCACCTTATCTGTCTCTACTAGTTGCAGAAATCCTAGCTATTATGGTAAAAAATCACAGAAATATTAGTGGTAAAGTGATATGGGGGAACCATAAACTCTCGCAGTTCGCAGACGATACATTATTCATTTTATATGGATCTCAAAAATCATCAGGCTTAAAGATAAACCATGAAATACAAATGTTATTTGGATTGGAAGTTAAAAAGTTCAGTAGAGACGTCTATCATCACAGATGGAAGTTAACATGGGGAAAGATAAAATTTGCTCTTTTGTGGGCTTGAATTCTCAATAAATCTGGAGGATATGATTGATATAAATTACAATAAAGCAATAAATACAATAAATAAAAGCATGGCTCAGTGGCCAAAAAGGATTCTTACACCATTAGGAAGAATAGTTGTACTAAAATCCATATTGATTCCAAAATTAAATTTTTTATTCCTTCCAAATTCTATTGAAGATTGATTTATTGAATAAAACTTTTTTTTTTAACTTTTTTATTTGATAGAATAAAACGTGATACACTTGTCAAAAACTATGAAGAAGGGAGTTTAAAAATGACGCACCTCAGTAAATTTATGAAAAGTCTAAAATTAACCTGGATGCGAAGATTGGTATTGGCCAAGGAAAAAGAATAGATCTCCATATTTGAAACAGATCATTTTAGCACTTCAAATCTTATATATATGGGAACAGACTATAAAAAAATATCAAACAAACAATAAATTTACGAAAAATGTATTTGCGGACTGGTCAGATATAAATTTTAACTTGTTTTACAGAGGGACATACATGTATGAATCAATTAAAAGTGCCTTAACATTAAATAAGATAGAAAAAGAATCAAGTTGCATTATCAATAGACATTTTATTCCACATCATATACACATTCTTATATATATATATAAAAAGGGATGTAATGATATATATCGTAATCTGACAAACTCAACACAAAAAGATAACCACTGCAAAATTGAAATAGCTTTTAAATCCCAACATTCAAATAGAAAACTGGATACAAATATACACAAATATCTTCAAAATAAGGCACTACAATACAATGGTTCCAATATAGACTGCAACACAGAATTGTTCCCCTAAATATGTACTTTAAAAACATTGGAGTAAAGAATTGTAACAAATGTAATGTATGTAAAATAGAAACTGAAAGCATCGTTCATTAATTCTTTGGCAACACCTAATTAGATGGATTTAAGAATACATTCGATAAAAATGATAAAAAAATTTGTAATACTTTGTTCAAAATACCTTATCTGTTTCTTTCAGAAAAGGTAATAGCTTTCTTTCAATGATATTAGAAAAGATTTGATATATCGATTTAATATTGAAAAAAAACAATTGCACAGAAAAATATTAGTATCGATCACTTCAACAAATCATCGGAAGGCTGGCAAACCATCTTCAGTTAATGATTTCTATATCTGTATGCATGTGCTTAGTATTGAATTTTCATATTGGTTTCTAGATTTTTAAGTTTATGAGATATCGCTAGCTTTGCAAATCAATATGTTGTGTTATATAAATGTATTATACGGAAATTATGGAGAGATTTTATTTTCAAATATAAATAAAAAAAACAACAGAATTTTCATTATGTTCAATTTCGTGATACTATCAAGTATTCTCAAAAATTTAATGTTTGTTACTAAAAATATGAAGGTTAAAGAACCATGAAAGGAGACCTAATTAAATTATTATTTTACGGAAGGGGTTTACCAACTCCAAGTTCTTGTCCACAAGTATGCAAGCTTCCGATAATTACAAAGAGTCACAACACTATCATACTGCAGTCTTCCAAAATTTCCATGACCTTAGCTGTTAATAGGACATCAACCCTAATCAATCAATTAATTAACCAACATTTGCATTTGAGCATGAAACAACTCTTCGTTGGTGTGTTTAGTCAAGAACTATATCTATATTAATCTTATTTTTACAAGCTGATAATTAAGACGTACTTTGTGAAGAACAGTGGTAGAAAAAATAGCATTTATGTTGGGTAAACACTATAAAGTATGCATGAATACGTATTTCTTTCTAAAGGATACACTAAATGTTTATTGTAATTGCAAATAACATCTATAAAATATGTAAACGACACTAATTGTTTTTGGGCATTCCAGTACTAAAGTACATATGTGAATGAAGATTTTTTTTAATCTTTTTTTTATTCATTTTTTTTATAAATAATATACACAAGACAACATTGACAAGAGATACATGAAAGACAAATATAATAAATGTTACATTTGAAAAATTATTCAAAATCAAATATTTAATTGTACTTACAATTATCTTATTAAAATTACATAGTACACACATATTGACTACACACATAAACTATCTATCAAGAGTTATTTCCCTTCGTACAAATGAAGTGAATAAGGGAGACAACACTTGATGAAGCAGAGAAAGTACACCAAGGACAAAACAGAAAAAGGGGATAAACCTAGGTCAGAGACATTTCAAGAACTTTTATTAAAATGTTACTATTTATATATTTAACCAATTTTGTAGTTCTGCAAGTATCAGTAGTTTAGGCTTTAGATTACTATTGGATATTGTGAGCTTTTAATTCAAATTTAATGTGATTTTTAGACTGCTTATGTTAAGTTCTTTTTCAAGACATTTACAATTGTAAATGTATTGTTTTACTAGGAGCAGTATTAAGTTTTCGGTATGAAAATTAGAATGAGAAACTTCTTGTTTGCCGAAAATGAAACCTTGTTTTTCAAATCTAAGGCTTAAGTTATTAGTTATTCTTAATTGTTAAATCAAGTTTGATACATTTTCACAGTCCCAAGATATGAGTAATTGTTTCTGGATATGTTTTACAAAAAGTACATAGATTGTTGTTTAATTTACCAATTTTTAATAAAAATGATTTTGTAGTTAGTATTCTGTGATTAATTCGGAATTGCAACCATTGAAGTTTGGAGCTAGTAGTAGCAATAAAAGGGTGTTTATAAATATTTCCCCATTCATCTCGATCAATTTCAAAATTTTGATTCCATTTGTTTTGTGCAATAGGTGAATGAAGAATTGATGAGGGAAGCCATGTGACCATGACCACGTGTATGTAAATATGATCTGAAGCAAGTGAAAACGATTTCCAATATATTAAAACATGTAAGTCTAAATGATTTCCCAGTGATTTTATGTTTCTATGATTCTAACATTAAATGTTCGTGAAGGTTAAAGATGGTACTTACTCAAACGTGGAATTTTCCATTGACCTTGACTAAATATATCTCCAATACCGACAGATCGTACTAGGTATCCACAATATGACTGATTGAGTGTAAGAAGTACGTCCTGAAAGACTTCATTTCCTCGGCCAAGAACTACGTCTTTTCTGTTTCTCCACGAAATCCAAAAATATCTATACTCGTCACAACTCAATGACTGGCTGACGTTGCGTGTCATCACATGATCATCACATATAATTGCTACTTTTGTATTCCCCCAGCCTCCTAAAATAAAAAGGTAATTATTTCCCGAGGCGTCCTCTGACTCGAAGAGCCAGATATAAGCTTCGTAGCAACATTTTACCTTGAATGTAAATGAGTTGAATGGACGTGAGACGTCATATTTGTAGCCGTATGGAGCAAGGTTCGTAACATTTTCAAACGTTCCGAAATCGACGTCCTCACCTGAAAAATAATGTTGACCATTAACATACGGGTTTATAGAAAATTAAATCGAGTCCTTCACGTGTTAATTGACCTAATTGTATATCATAGATGCTTAATTAAAAAAAAGAACAGAACTCTCACAATTGTAGAGATACAGCACGAATGATTTATATTAATGAACGTGTATCAGGAATATATGATTGGTCAGTTCGTTACTAAGACTACACGTCCTATCAATCAACTTACCAATCATACATTTATGATACACATTCATTAATATTGTATGCTCTCAATGTAAAATATAATTGTGAAGCGTTGAGTTCTTAATTACAGACGGTTTTGAACAAAATTGACTAACGGGTCAACTGACCTATGACTAAAAAAAATCCGTCTTTTTACAAAATAGGCTGATAGGAAAATGATATGCAGTCCACAAACAGCGTTCACATGGAAGCTTCATATCATTTCAAAAGATCTGTGAGAGGTCAATTGTGATTAATAAATTGAGCATTTTAATATTGATAGAAAGTCTACAACTGAAATGGGGCGTGGATTTCAGCAATGGTCTTTCTCTAAATGCCGAAAACGTTTATTGGGTTTTTTTTGCCTTAGAATGGAATAAAAAGGCGAAAGCATCCTCACACTTTCCTATTCTTGGCACCCGCAACTTCAGGTGGGATAAAATTGGCGATTTGGCTTTCAGATCGTGTCCGCGTTGATTGTAACATACTGTCGTTATTATATGGGAAATCTACTAAAGCATATGAAACCGTTAACTAATAAACATATTGAAACCAAATTTCATTGAAATACATATCCATAATACCACTTCGTTCATAAAAAGTCTGACAACATCCCATCAGTGCTCAGGGTATGATGACCTTTCGAATTGGCCAATCAAATTGCTACATCCAGAATCAGCTGTCAGAATCATGTACATGTATGTAGTCATCTCGACCAAAAAGCTCAACATAGCTACATCTATATGTATACTGGGAGAAAACGTCGTTTTCAGTTGATGTAGCTAAGTAGCGATAGTGCATGTATCCCATCACTATGCATGTTTCACTATGGAAATTTGATGCTGAATGACTTTCATCTTCAGACTACTTTTTATACTCGTGTTTGATTAACATGCTTAATAACAGTCACTTTTGCTTTGTTTGTTTGATTAATTAACGTCCTATTAACAGCAAGGGTCATATAAGGACGGCCTCCCATGTATACAGTGTGTAGCGTGTATGTAGTGCGAGGTGCGTGTTTTTGGAGACTGCGGTATTTTCATGTTGTGTCTTCTAGTATAGTGGAACTGTTGCCCTTTTTTACGAATTGACCTGTTACTATAATAAATACCAAAATATTGTAAACACAAAAAAGTAGTAAACAATTTTTGACACAAGTTTTGTCAAAATAAAAGTTTTTAGGAGGAAGTGACACAAATCATACTACACATTCATACGAGGATTAATAGCTTGAATACTAAAAACTGGAATCAATGTGTATGATGTGATAGATGCAAAACCCACTGTGTAACAAGATCAAATATCAATATAGATTAGTATTAAGTGTAGTTACTCACATTTGCATTCCAAAATAAGAATCATCAAACAGAAAAAGTGGTTCCGTGTAACGCTCATCATGGTGTCGTGTTAGATAAAGTCCTGGCAATGTCTCACTTATTTATAACACCACAAATAAAAAAAAAATACATCCCCAAGTGTACGGAAAGTGCCGACGGTTACCGATCGGTGTACCAATCGGAGATGCGCATGTACTATACATGTATATTGATCTATTATCCAGTTTATTCGCGTCGTGATGCGCCTGAGAACACTAATGACCGTGGAGTAATTCTGGAGTATTTTATATCTTTTTACGTATTCTTCTTTGCTATGTCCACAGGAAATGCACATTGTATTAAAGTTTTCAATTTTGTGGTTGAATATTTTTTTTAAATCAACGGTTTAATTAAATTGTGTTTATCAAGGGGTGTTCTCTCAAGGGGGTATTTTTTACCTATTAGTCTTCTGGCCTCTCAAGGGGTGCTTTTTATTTACAAGTCCTCTCCCTCTCCCAAGAGGGTGCTTTTACGCAGGTACCGGTCATCAAGTGAAAATTGAATAAAGTGTTATAGTGCTGTAAATTATTGAAATATATAATGTTTCCAATATTGGCAAAAGTCGACCTCGGTTGGATCAGATAGGTTTGTGATCGGGAGTTAATAAACAGGTCAATCGATATCAATGTGCCTAAAGGACACATAAATTAATGTTACAAAGCAACTCTTGCATACAAAAGGTTCTTTTCATTTTTATTAGTACGTTAATGAACTCAGATGATGGTATGTTTGTTAATTAATTAATTTATCATTGTGCAGTAGCTCATGATACAGGTTTGCTGTTGAAAACAAATAGTCCCAATAATTAATGACACACTCTAATTGGTTTAAAATAAGTTACTGACGCATGAGTACGACACAATACCAACACACGTGTACTGCTTTCCGCAAACGCGTATCAAATTCACAATAAAAAAACAAATAAACAAGGGACACACTATTGATTTATTTACGTCTAATATTAACAGCTAGGGTCATTTGTGTTCCAGGGGATCCTAGAACGCTCCTAACGTCTCCCTTGACACCACCTTATTTTTTAAGCTTTTTGTTGAGCGCTCGCCCGTGTGGGGTAGGCTCTGGGTTATGTCCCCTGGCCGAGACACACCATAGTCTAAAAAAGTGGTAGTTTCTGCTCCTGCTTAGCGCTCGTCATACAAGGAGTGGGACGACTGGTTGGCCCTTTGTCAGTATAATGTGACCGGATGGGATGTGTATGATGTCTTCGACAAAAGGGCAACAGTTCCACTATACTAGAAGACACAACATGAAAATACCGCAGTCTCCAAAAACACGCACCTCGCACTACATACACGCTACACACTGTATACATGGGAGGCCGTCCTAACATGACCCTGGCTGTTAATAGGATGTTATTTTATCAAACAAACAAAATTTAATGTGGATATATATATATATAAATATAAACACATATCAAAGCAACACAATGAGAATGACAATTTTTTACTCGTGCCCTATCCGAGCCTCGAATTCACGATTTAATGCGCCCAATCGCCTAGCCGAACATACCAGCGCCTTTTACCATCTCGCCACTAGACCGAGTCATCTGTCTCTTAAAATGAGCTGGGGTTTTTTCTTGTTGCATCAATACGCTTTACAATGAGCGTATCAATAAACGACAACAAAAAGAAAAGCGGCTCAGTATAAGAGACAGATGATTCGGTCTACCGCGCCACATCCACATCTCCATAAAAGAACGTTTCAATGACGAAATGATTGTCGGTTCGATATACTGATATAATCAATGAGGTAATTGTGAATTAAGTATGTATACTTAAGATTATCTGAAATCCTGGATCGTATTGTATATACATGTAAATACATACTAAATTTTAAGTTAAGTTAAAGTGAAATAGACTTCTATTTCCTTTCACAAAAGAGTTGGCTCCCCTGGTATTTATTTTGTTCTTATCTAAAATGAAGACGTTTAATTACATTAAGTAAATTAACTATACGAATATTTATTTGATTAATTTATATTGAACGGATGTGGATGAAGGATTTGTAATAAAGAGAAAGTGATGAGAGTCCTGCGAAAGGAAAACATATTGTTATTTACATGTTTTATTGAATAAAATAATTTTTGATTAACAAAAGTCACCTCAATCACGCAGCAGGCCCAATTTTATAACGTCCTGCCTGCAGGGACATAAGTGTGTCGCGTGCACAGCAAATTCTGTTGAAACTTGCTTTTAGTTTATTACATTTAAAATCATATTAACAGACATGGTCGTTTCAGAGTGGCCTCTCCTGTATGCAGTGTGTTGCGTGTGTGAATGCCTGTATGTTTTGGTAGACTGTGGTATATAAGCTCTGCGTCTGCTTTTAATGGTGGATTTTAGTCCGTTTTATAGTACTATCTCGCTTAAACATGTCGCAAAGACACTCAACAACACTTCTATCCGTCCGCTTATAGTGTCAACGGGCGATCTAGTCGTCCTACTCCCTGTATGCGTATGCTGAGCACTAAGCAGAAGTGCTTTAGAAACTACAACTTTTTTAAGATTATGTTATGTCTCGGCCAGACGACAGAGCCTTACTCACAGGGGCGATCACTCTACTGATGACCATAATAGAAGTGGTATCAATGGAGACGTTAGGGAGAAAAAACAGTTGGGAAAATTTGTTTGTTTGTTTGATTTATTAAGGTGGTTAGATACAGTTAGGCCTAAAAATTTCCCCTCGTTTAATTTTCTTTAAAGTTTGCTCATTGAGAGATTGGTTGATAAACTGTTTATTAAGGCTTTTATTTGAAATTTGACCGTGCGGTTTTGGAAATATTGTACTCTCAATAACCTTACCTTACCGTCTGTTTTTCTCAAAATACAGTTTTACACACATATCTAAAAAGGTTGATAATTGACTGAAATATTACAAACCACAACAGTTTGTATCTTTAATATGTAAGTTTATATGGCTTTCAATGACTTGAATAACGTTTCCACGCTTAAAAGTACAATAATTGTGAATTTTACACGCGAATGCGTGTAAATGAGGCCTAAAAAGGGCCAATTTTTGCATTTGAATTTCAAATTAAATACTTAATTTTTTAAAAATCGTGTCGTTTAATTTTCTTTATTTTTTGTCCACATAATAAAACAGTTGTATGGGTTATGATGAAAGAATTTAAAAAAAAATTGACCGTGGAATTTTTTAGTAATTAGCCTTTCTATACCCCTACCCCCTAAAAAATGACTTTTTTCACAATTATATTATTAGACCGAAATCGAGCGGTAATATTTTTATAAAGAACATCTTATATATTGAATATTAATAAGTGTAATAGTCTGATAATATAAATTGTTATACCTGTTAATTTTATGTCACGATGCCACCGATTTGATGCTATACAAAGCTAAGAAATGGCACAAATAAGCCATTATTTTGCCTGGATATAATATCTGAAAAATGAATATGGAAAATTCTGTGTAAATATTCTACTTCAATTACCCTTTACACAATCCATGATTTTATATTGTTTTAGCGGAAAAATATTTTATCAAAATCTATCTTTCCATCGTCAAGATATCTTAGCTTCAATAGTCGTTTGAGGCAGATATTCAAGCATAAATTTGAATTTGGCGCCAAAATTGTAACCATGAAAAGCGTCTACGTGACAACGATCGAAGTTGATAACTTCAACTTGATCACAACAATGTCGATAAAATCGACACAAAATACACAACTGTATGTCTTTGTATGTTTTTTGTGGAGATATCTGCATATTTAATACATGTAGATATATATTTATTATCCGAAGTAAAATAAAACAAATTTTTGGATCCTCAATATAACCTGTACGGCAAGTGTACAGTACGCCTAAGAAAAAAATCTCTTATTCTGAATCCTCGATCTACGTTCAGCTGATTACTGTAGACAGGAAAATAATTAGTCTATGCCTACATGTACATGTTTAGTTTCTATATCACAGATATAATACTGATGTTGACACTAGCTTACATGTGCTTTTTCGTAAGATAGTATTTGATCAACTGAATCAGAGTAGCCTACTTCCGTGTACTTTCTCAAAACGGGAAATACATGCATCATCTAATTACAGTAGTTAACAGCCTATGTCCTATCGTACATGTATTCAGTAAATAAAATCTTGTTTCCCGAACGTGTTAGTGCTTATTGAGGATCATATTAGTAAACATGATACATGTAGACATCTACAACATGTACAAATTGAACGAAAAGTAGGGGTAGGGCGATGGAGAGATGAAATTATTTCTGTATCTGTAGTTTTATACTAGAGTATTACTCGGCAAAATTGGAATGTCTTGATTTAATTTGCATCTCCCTTAAAACACATGTTTATTTAGTGTCAAATATTCACAGTTTAACGGAGTTGAACAGAAAATGTTTTAATCACTTGATTGTTATGAAATCTCAGTTTATTCAGTACAAGATTGAGACCGTATCGTCATATATCAGTCCGTTTGTATGAGTTATGTAATGTGCTTCTCAAAAGATACATGTAGCTTCATGTTATATTATCCTAGCCCAATTCAAAGATCTGACAACATTATTTTTTCCAGTTTGTCGAAACTAGGTCCTACACCTACCGTACAAACTTTGATTTTCACCCGGTATCAAGCTTTCGGCAAACCGAACTAAATACAATATCGACAAATACGCAGTTTATCGACTACACTATCCTGATTTTAACGTGAAAAGGTAAGATATCGTTAGACGGATAACATATAGATGGCTATTCTTCATAATCTTAGTCCCAAAAGAGTTTTAATGTGCAGTTCCGAATGTACTCATTGACCCGAGGAAATCCGAACGAACGGCGCATTCGACCACTGTTCGGAACGTCCTTAACGTCCTATTAACAGCCAGGGTCATGTAAGTTTTGTTTGTTTGTTTGTTTGCTTGTTTGATTAGTTAACGTCCTATTAACAGCCAGGGTCATTTAAGGTCGGTCTCTCATGTATGCGGTGTGTAGCTTGTAAGTAATGCGAGGTTCTTGTGTCTTCTTGTAAAGTGGAACTGTTGCCTTTTATAGAGTTATATCACTGAAGCATGCAGCCAAGCAACACATCGCACCCGGTCACTACTGACAATCGTCCTACTCCCTGCATGCTAAGCAAGAGCAAAAACCACTTTTATAGAATTTGGTGTGTCCCGGCTAGGGGACAGAACTCAGAACATACCTCATAAGGGCGCGCGCTAAACAGAAACTGAGGCGGTGTCAAGGGAGACGTAAGGAAGAAGAAAGCCAGTTAGGAAGAAAAGAAGATCTTCGTTAGCAAACGTTGTGAGAGGGAACTATGATGTAGAGAACACCACAATCAAGCTTAGCGCTCAGCAAACAGGGAGTGGGATGACTGGTTCGCCCGTTGTCAGTATAATGTGACCGGGTGGGTGGGATGTGTTGTTTGGTGTCTTCGGCGGCATGCTTCAGTGATATAGCACTATGAAAAGGGCAACAGTTTCACTATACAAGAAGACACAACACGAGCATACCGCAGTCTTTCAAAACCCGCATCTCACACTTCATACACGCTACACATTGCACACATGGGAGGCCGTCCTTACATGACCCTGGCAGTTAATAGGACGTAAAAATAATCAAACAATCAATCACTTTCATTCATACATGTATATAGACATCACCGATATTGAGGTAAGCAGACTAAGCACACGGACTACTAAAAAATGGGAGGTCGTCTGAAACATTATTGTTTAAATGTGTTGTCAAAACAACGAAATTATTTATAGACTACTCGGGGAGGGACAACTGTATACGCTCGATATTCATAATAAGTGGATTATGCATCATAAATTATACAGGATGTATTCAACTTTTAGCCTTATGACTTACAGTATATATATGGTTAATAGCAATATCGATAAATTTAGGGTGAAACAGTAATATTTATAAATTATATATCAATTGGTAGGAGCTGTTGTACGAATATACATGTAAGCCATTTTAAGCCTATTGATATGTACTGGCTTTTGAAGAACCTTGTTTTTCTCTTTGTGACGCAAAGACACCATGTGTGGACTAGGCAAACTGATGACTTCATAGGTCCTACATACGATTTTGTAGCTTTAGTCCTTGCCCTGTTGGGTCTTTAGCCATATTTACATTGTCTCCTACACTGATATCCAAAGGTTTAGCCTTCACATCTATCCTGACTTGGATAGTTGATTTAGGTTTGATAGCATTTTCTTGTGCTTCCTTTCGTATTATCGAGAGACGTTTGGCGACTTCTGAAAAATAGCCGTGAATGTCTTTTGGAAGCCCCTTGAAATTGGTGACAGAGAAATTCGGTGAAAACGGAAAACGAAACCTGTCTCCAATCAGTATTTCAATTGGTGAATATCCAAAAGTGTTTTTCACTGTATTGTTCATTGAAAAGATGATGGAAGACAAAACTCACAGTAGGCGAACTCCACTGTATGAATACCGGACGTTGCGACCGCCGAAGCGAGATATTAAAAAACAGATTAGCGGGTACTGATATTCAATGTGTGTTTTAATCATCCTAGGGACTTTATTTATCGTGTTATATATCAAAATAGATTCAGTGATTATTTATTAAACTTTTGCAATCGGTATAATTATATATATATTGATAACCACTTCATAATCGTTCATAATCAACCATAAATCAACAACACCAGCATTCGAACCGGCCTAATTTCTGCAATTCTAATAACAAATTGGACGAATTATTGAATGATTCATAATATATGATGAACAAATTATGTATGGAGAGACAACCTAACAATGTATGTGAAAAAATATTATTTAGAATGTCCAGTCATGTCTTTTATTCGGGGGCAACTGTATGGCTTGTAGCTGGTCATGACGAAATTGACTGTATGGTTCGTAGTGACTATACTGTCGATTCCTAGCGATTTGCTGTTTATGTCTCTTCGAACTTTTCATCTTATTAGATACATATACCAGTGTTGTGTATATTATACTCATTTAATTAATAACACATTTAACTTGATTTTAAATCTTAATCACACGTATAACGAATACAAAATAACAACAAACGTTTACACGGGAACATATCTATATAATTATAGATGTAAGATATATCTCAAGGTACTACATGAAGTGTATTTAGCCATATTTTCATCATTTTAATTCTAATTTATTGTAATTCGAAGTTTCTTCTTGTACATGGTAGAACAGTGGATGAATTGCAATGCCGGGGTGGTGGGTATAGTAACTTAGTAAGCAAGATATATTTTATAATAATGTCAGACATTTAAAACAAAGTATTACATTACATCACATTTGTACATATAAAATAAATTAAAATTTCCAGCCTAAAACTTACACGAGATACTTATTTGAAAGGGTACATAAGACAATATGCTATTTCTAATATTATCATAGGATCAAATTTTATAATTACTGTATACAAATTCATAAAATAATGCCTTTCTGCGACTGAACATATTAGTAATAACTCAAGATATTCGGCATCGTCGGCCCTCAAGTAATTAGCCTGGCCCTGTATGTAGGGTGTTAGAATTGCCCTTGCTGCCCCTAATGCATAATCGTAAAAGGCGACTAAATTAAGGATATTTTCTTTTTACTTATTCCTAACTAGCTTTCTTCTTCCTAATGTCTAAAACCGTGGCTTACTTGATACGGTCTACGTCGTTTTCATGAAGAAAGTCTCTTTGAAAATTCCGACCAATCAGAAGAAAGCTTTCATGGCGTTTTAGGAGAAGAAACATAATCAAGTAATCGGATCATCAAGGTGTACATGTACTTTGATGTTGAAACTTTCTTAAAAACACTAAAACTATTTTGTTACAATAATATACCTTAGTAATATAGAAGGTACATCTAAAGTAACCACTCAGTTTTTATTTTAATTGAAACACATTGATAAAAAATGAAAAAAAAATCTCTTTGCGCGCCTCGGACAACTGATCATGTAATCATATATATATCGCTTTATCCACTACACTACTTCTAATCATATCAAATTCTTAATAGTCCAGTAAAGATAGGGTGTTACCCCAAAATAATTGCAACAGAATGTTTTCTTTGTTTTTCATACAGATCTGACTTTGTTTTATACAAGAAAAAAAGTCGCCACAAAAAAAAATTTGGAAAGTGTTTTTCTTGACCTCCAAAAATCAGAAAAATAGGGATATTTGCATAATTTGCCAACTTTGAAGCCAAATATAAACTTACATGGTTATCATGAGATACTATAAAACTAATGTATGACAAGAACGTTATAAGGACAGCAAAGATTGCCAAAAACATAAGTTGAAATCAACACAGGGAAAAAGTATGACAGCATGAAATTTGCATAATTATGTCCTTGCAACAGCCAAATATGCTTTTGTTGGATTGTTAAGATAAAAAATTGTTATTATCAACAATACCATTGATACTCATTTTTAATCTTTTTAAATAAAACTTGTTGATTCAATGCTTTAAAAGTAAAACATTTTATTTTCACATTTAGATAATATGGTTGCTCAAAGTTGGTCTTTTTGCCTTTTCCAAGGACATTTCGAAGTCCAAATTGAATAATATGTCTTTTTCGTTCAAGAATTTTTCAGTAAGTACCGTCTCAAGTGTTTAGATAGTTATTCATTCGGATTCTAGGTAGGCTATACTCACATGAAAAAGACTAATATATCAAGATATCCCCAAATATAAAAGACGTGAGGTCGATCAAATCCTCATTTAGTGCCAATTTGATTAAACTTCTTTAAACGGCGAAGTCCTTAAATTGAAATAACAAAAATGTGAATATTTATTTTGTGACTAATAAGATTGCAAAATCCTTTGGCGGATATTACCATCATAATGGAGCGTTCTTATAAAGTGAGATTGAAGTTTCTTTTTGATCAAATATTTGCATAGGTCAGTTTTTCATTTTTCCATAATGGAACTGGATGGGGGTTATATAACTTTCAATGAGATAAAGGAATAAAATAAAAGTTCAAGTTCAATTTTATAGATGTAAATCATCACAGTTCTGATTTATTTACTGTCAAAATTTTATGACAAACGAATAAAGCATATTCGAAAAATTAAGATTTTTGTATTGCAGATTTATGGACTTAGACATATTTTGGTATTCAGCCAAATTAACGTGATAGGAAGTTTTTACTACTAAATAAGATGTGCATATTTATACCGTTATTACAAATGATAAAAATAACAAGTACAAAATATACAAAAAAAGATGTAACATATTTGGAAGCATTTGCGTTTTTATTTTCCGAAATATTAACTACCAAAATGGGTGTTTTGCCAAAAATCCAAGTATAAAAACACTTCAAATTGGCAAGATCAGTCAACATGACATGTTAATATTTAGGTTTTTCTAGTTAAAGTATTATCGATCATGCATTAATATCAAAGAAAATGTAATTCTTTAAGGCATAAAACATAAACTGATATAGTTCAGGGTAAGATTTTATAAATGTTTGCATCTAAAAAGAACAAAAACGGTAATGCTAGCTAAATTCAAAAGGTTTTGAGCCGTTTTCATCCTTCTTTTTTTCTTGCATTGACAGAAATTATTGTATCATTTCAACTTATTTGTACTAACTTTAAGTTTGTCTTACTATATACCCGAATTCATATTTCAAGTATTGCAAAAATAGCATAAATTGTACTCTAAAAGTGGTCAAAAGTGTAATTTCTATATATTTTCTTATTTTTCGGGTGTTGAAAAAACGACTTTCCGAACATATGATTTTTGGCGACTTTTTCATGGTAAAATACTAAGATCCTCCATCCCAAAAAGCAGAAAACAAATTCTGTTGCAATTATTTGGAGGTTAGGCCTCTATTTTTCGTATTTTTACTGGACTATAAAGTCAATGGAGATGGTCTGGTTGGGAATTCCTTTTTTCAAGTTCTCTGGCTTCTGATTGGTCAACATTCAGATAGTGTCTGTTTTATGAAAATTGCATTGGTACATTAGGGTTTTGAGGTATGCCGAACCAAGTATGTGTACATGAACACCACAGTTTTCATCATACGAGACTTTATGCTATCACTGAAGGCTTATTTCTTTTGGAATTGTTTGAAAATTCTTTAGTTTTTTCACTGTTCTTCCTAAAGATGTAATTTTTAAGAACAGTACTCTTGTCTAAAGTGGTTAATGATATCACCAAAATCATCGCACCTCTCTTAGCAATGTGAAAATAGGTCTTAATTCTTTAACAGACAAAATAATTAATCCAACAATGCATACAGTCATATAAAACCAAAATCGCTATCAAAATACAGTCTTTTCGCTACAAGCCATACAGAACCATGTCCAAGGGTGTGGTTTTTAATCGATGTTTAATTTGTTTTCTAAAATTCGAATGCTTTCTATGAGAAGTTCTTTGAATTAAAGCATAATCAAAAGGAGGAAAACACTGTAAGTGAAAGATGATCTACTTTAATTTTTCAAACAATTCGTGAGACTATTAGCCACAGAGAGTACTGCTGGCACTGATTCGATCTATATTCAGGTAATTATAGGTGCCATTTTCGAAGAAGTACAAATTAGTATCAAAGACTAATGTATATATATATATATTAAATATTTTCCGACAACCTTAATCGTGCGAAAACTTGACCTTGATCACATGTATACTCTCGCTTCGGCGGTCGCAACATCCGGTATTCATACAGTGGAGTTCGCTTACTGTGAAACTTGATCCCATTGATTTCCTTTTTTGGAAAAAACGGCGTTATCGATCCGCTAGAGTACGATTTGTCCATTCAACCGATCCCAAGCAATGGTGCGTGAAACCTGGTGTAAACTCTTGCTTATTCAACGTTGCTAAAAATGTTGAAAAGGTGTTATAATGTGTTATGTAAACGTTGCTACAACTTGTTGAATTTGTCAATATCTTTATTGTTATCAATGCTGAAAAATGTACTCTGTGCAATTACAGTTTTGAAGTACTCTATCCTCATATTAGCACTTTCCTTGAGCACAAAAGCTTCGCTAAATCCTGTAGTTTGATTACTGTACCTGCAATTTACTTTCGCGACTATGCAATCAAAATAAATTTTGTGGAAGTTAATCTCTGCGAAAACATTTTCTCAACCTTGTTTCCAATGGAAATCAACGTGCAGAAAAATGTTAGCTTATAGTATTCATGCCTCAAGTTTACTTTATTCAGACGAACCTTAATCAGTGATGTAATAAATGTTCAAAGTTTCATATAATTCTGGTTTGATGTTACACCTAAACATATGTCATTTATTCATATGTTTTGTACAGTGATCAGTTTATTTAACCATCTAAGATCCTTTATGTATTGTAAATACAACCCATGGCAATGATTCGATGTATATTGTTTTGCTCTATAAGAGGTTTTCATAAAGATGTTACTTTGTCAAACTCGTTCTAAAACTGGTCGTGTGTGCTTAAAACACCAGAAATACTGAAGGAGAACAGTTTTCTGGGGTTAATTAGATTTGACAAATCTCTGAATATCTTCCTATCCATCACATCTTTGACTGTAGGTCCTCATTAATGTTTAATAACTGGACTTACAGGATGTACATTAAGTATGACAAATGTGCAATTGTCAGACATACTTAAGATTGTTTTGTTATACTGTTCTGTGATTTCAGTATCTGTTTTATTCTACTAAGTTAACGATGTTTGACTCAGTGCTAGCCTCGATATTTAGCAACAAAACAAAAATTGAATTTTCAAAATTTGACATTTTCACCACATGAACCTGGTTCTGAAATGAAACTATCAGTACCCGGATTCTCCACCGTGTTATTATTCATTTTCTTGGCTGTGAATAATTCAACAAAACTGCATCAGGACGTCTATTTTCATTCTTATTCCTCACTTCGTAACTATTCATAAAAAAACATATGAATATAATTATCTGGAATCAGGTACAAACTAATAAAACCAAATATAAAACGAATAAAATATCCGGAATGGGTTACTTCCCCCTAGACCGTACATGTCATAGATAGATATCTCATTACCAGTACATCATATATATAATACGTGTATTAAAAAGTCAAACTGTTAAATGAAACTTAATCCGAGGAAGAAAAAAAAATCTTTGCAATTCGAGTTCATATTATTTAATGTTGATATTTCTGGAAAATTGCCTCCTTCTGTTCAAAGAAAAAAGAAAAAAAAACCGTCATTACTAGTGAAATCCTGAAATCGTGTACCAATCCAGATTCCCTTTTACAATGACCCAAAATGGCGGCCATGACGATTGCAAAGTTTGTAGCTTCCATCGGATATTCAGGTCTATTAAACATTAAAACATGAGTAAATCATTTACAGTTGCCAGCCGTATTTGAAGTGTCATTTACATGTCAATAGAATTTTAGGATTGTTGAATCGTGAGTATGTCGCTTTAAAGAATATAATGTACCGATCCACCTTAATTTTATGCTAATGAATAGGTGACGCTTATCTCGGCAGCCTCGTTTTCGATTATCATGTATATATCACTTCGTATCTTGGCCTTGCTTGCCGCAAGCTTTTTGAAAATCAATTGATTTTTTTTTATTTCATTAAATGTTCATTTGCTAATTCGCTATGGCGAAAGGACGCAGGAACCCGTATGAGGGACATTATCTGGAGATTACAAGAAGACGAAGAACAAGATGAAGAGGAATTTAATGACTGAAACACAAGGTGAATAAGCTGACGGCGGCCATTTTGAAACAGAAAATGAGGAAACTTTGCTAAGCCTCAATCAGGAGCTTGGAAATACACAGAGACTATCAATAAGGGCGACCCTCCAAAACCAAAAAGCCCTTAAAATCGTCTATATTGTTTGGCAAGATCCCGTCCCCGAATACCACACAGTAACACTGGGAAATAACATGGAGTTTTGTGTCGGCATAAACAAAACCCTGAGTAAAACAATGCTAATGTAAGATAAGCAAATCTGACCCCACCTATCCACCTAATCGCCGTCGTGGACCGTTAACCCCCTCATTATTACGTATCCCTTGACACCACCTGACTTTTAGCCTTCTGTTGAGCGCTCGCCCCCATGAGATAGGCTCTGGGTTCTGTCCGCTGGTCGAGACATGCATGCCTAGCGCTCAGCTTTTGTTTGTTTGTTTGATTTATAAACGTCATATTAACAGCTATGGTCATGTAAGGACGGCCTCCCATGTATGCGCTGTGTTGCGCGTATGTTGTACTGGGTACATGTTTTTATGTAACAGTCAGGGTCATGTTAGTACGGTCTCTCATGTATATTATGTGTTGCTGTATGAAGTTCGTCTTTTGTCAGAGTCCGGTATATTCGTGTTATGTTTTTTTTGTATAGTTGACAACTTAAAGGGAATTGGACCGCTGGTTTGCCTGTTTCAGTTTGTGATCTAAACGGGTGAGCTTGTTTCAGTTTCTTTGGCTGTATGCTTTAGTGACATAGCACTATAAAAGGGAACAAAATACAAATAAACCAGTCTCCCAAAACATCCACATACCGCACCACATTGCGCACATGTGAGACTGTTCTTATATGACCCTGGCTGTTAATAAACCGTTGATCTAATAAACCAAACCAACCAGTAGGCAAGTTCGAGTGACGGTAATTTTTTTAAAATGATATTAGGTATGCACTAACAGCTTATGTGGAAGTCAATAGATGTATCATGCACATATTTAGAAGTTTTTTAAAGATTATATCATCATTTGAACAATTATTAGTGTTAAATCGTGTATATATATGTCTAATTAACACAAAAAATAATACAAAATAATTCATTTTGCCTTTGGTGCATGAACAATCAGTACTTCATTCCATATAGGATATAGTGCGACGGAATTTTTTCGGGATGCAATTAATTATTTTTTATATTTTTAACTTGAAGTAAAATTAGAAGCTCAAAATTTTCAATAGTGGTAATGGTGTAAACTAAGTAACTTTTGCAACTGAAGAAAAATACTTAATCGTCTGCTCCTGTTTTTGATAGTGAAAAAATACCATTTGTCAGCGGTGGATCATCTTTAAAATTCATTGATTCATCTCTTTGTAAAAATGGTATCCACTGAAGCATAAATGTCAATGAACAGGATATACCCTACCAAATAATATGATAACTATTTAATATTCATTATATATCGGTACGAAAACATATACGTTTATAAGTATATTCAGATTAGTTTGTACATTTTGTTATGATGTCGAGAAACCAATTTATATTTATTCTTTGTAAATATATACATCATGTATATTAAATGGATAAATCAGTAATAAAAACGACCTTTATGAGTACAAGTCATGTAAGCATAACGTGTTGATGTAAAAACTGATAATTAATATCAATAATTAAGGTAATCTGACTCGAAAGGTGTCAGGAATATGATTACCTATAGCCATCATGCTTCGTTGTCGCCACTGTGCGCCGTTCGCAGTGCGTAAACTTTTCATAGTTTGAATTTCTTCTCGAGCTCCACCACTGCAATTTAGCTGAAACTAGCTTGAAATGATACCGACATGGTCCTGACCAAGTGTAATTAGTTTTTCGTGTAGATCCGAAAATCCCAAATGGCCGCCACAGCCGCCATCTTGAAATAGATATTGAACTTCTCAAGTTCTACCATTGCAATTTGGCTGAATCTTGTCTGAAATGATCCTGGCACGGTCCCGACCAAGTACTGTTAGTTTCGAGGGTTAGTCCGAAATCCAAGATGACCAACACAGCCGCCATTTTGAAAACACTTTTTGAAATTTTTAACAAGTTCTACTAGTGTAATTTAGCTGAAACTTTTCAGAAATTATCTTTACATAGTCTCGACAAAGTGTTAGATTTCGGATGACCACCACAAAACCATAGCTAATGAACAATTCCTTTAAATTGATTCCAATGTTGCCAGATGACCGTTAAGGCCCTTGAGCCTCTTGCATATACCTTATATACTATATTCGTATTGAAGAGTTACATGTGACCGATTGGGGTGTGTTGCTTGTTGTATTCGGCAGCATGCTTCAATGATATAGCAAAGGATAACAGTTCCACAATACAAAAAGACAACACGAATATACTGCAGGCTCCCAAAACAAATACCACACACTTCAAACATGGTGTAGTTGGTTGGTTTATTATATCAATGTCTTATTTACAGCCAGGGGACTGCGGTATATTCGTGTTGTGCTTCTTTTATAGTGGAACTCTTAACAGATAACACAATTTAACAACAGTTTTGGAATAGGGGTTGTAAACTGCAATAAAAATTCATAAGAACATGATATCTTATAAATAAAATAAAAAGTTCAAATATAATTTTAGGTCACCGGAGACGAAGTCTGATAGGCCATGGGCTAGGAGGGTCCCACATGCACCCCCCCCCCAAACCTCCGAACCAATATTTTTCTAAACCCTTATGACCCACTGATCACAAATCAAAATGTTAACATTGCATAAGTTGTGATAAACTTCCGGTTATGACGTCATCAAGATGGCCGCCATCTCGAATTTCACGAAAAATTGAAAAATAGTCATAACATTAACATTTTTCAACCGAAGTAGACAAATGAGGTATCAAAATGACCACAATAGAACAACAAATACATGTCAGGACCAACAAATCCAATATATGTAGTGATTTCTACGCAGGAAATGAAGAAATCGGATTTAAAGCTCAAAAATTGTGATTTTTCAGCAAATTTTTCATATTTTGTTTGACGCAGCAAAAATGTTTCCCAACAACAATCTTTTATTTCTAATAAGTGTTTTGACCACTTATCAATCATTTTAAACAACAACAACAACAACAAAAACCAATGTTAAGGTTGTATAAGTTCCGGTTATGACGTCATCAAGATGGCCACCATCTCGAATTTCACTAAAAAATGAAGAATAGTCATAACACTGATACTTTTCAACTAAAGTAGACAAATGTGGTATCAAAATGACCACAATAGAACGACAAATACATATCAGGACCAAATAATCCAATATGTGTAGTGATTTGTACGGAAGAAATAAAAAAATAAGCTTTTAAGCTCAAAAATGGTGATTTTTCAGCAAATTTTTCATACTTGGCTTGACGCAGCAGAAATGTTTCCCAACAACAAATTATTACTCGTAATCAGTTATTTAAACTCCTATCAATCAGTAAAAACAAAAACAACAACAAAAATATATAGAAATGCAAAAAAAGAATTATTGTTATACCCTCAATTTTGTAGATTAGCAGCGTCTCAAAAATAATACAACACCTACTGATAGCGTAACAAATGTAACCTAAGCTAAGCCTGTGTTTCCGTTAATATCATTAACAGTTCCCAAAGCGTTTGTGTCTTTGAAAATGAGCACATTCATTGTTTATTTCCTATGCATAGCATAAGCAAAATGCCAGATGGTTACTACAATGTAACTGATATGTCTTTCACTGGTTCTCAATGATAACCATTATCATTGTGCGTGCTTTCTCGCCTCACTGACCTATCCACTGAAGAGACTCGGCATATCTGGTAGCTGGTACATGCAGTCCGAATCAGAGTACTCGAGATATCAGTATCCAATTCGTCGAAAGCCAGATCGACGTCTTCGATGTCGATGAGCTCATGTGACACTGCATTACCAGTGTTGTTCTAGCCTTTTATGACCCATCCATGGCCAGAGTTCATATCAGGAACAACAGGTTCAGGGATGTGGGATCTCTTTCAGATTCTAACATATCGTACGTATATGCTGTTTCAGACTTCTCCGGCATAATGGAAATTACACCAGATGCACATTCTTCCAATGGTGGAATTGGTTCTCCTTAGCGCATAACTCCATAATTCGTATGAAGCACTATTCATCAATCTTGTGGACCCTCGTGCAACCATAAATGGCACAGGTGATATCATCGAGGTCATTAATGAGGGCATAAATGTTAAATGTTTTTCATTGGTCTGACTTTTCCCACTCCCTTGAAGGTGCTGGTTGTGTCACATCTGGTGTATGCGCAAAGGGACCATTGAAGACTCTCCAGTAAAAAGTTCTCTAAAGTGCTTTCCAGACTTGGCAAAGAGTGAAACTCCACTGCAGACTTCATTTGTGACCTCAAAGAATCCACCTGTGCCACCTATGGTCACTGAGGTCCACAAGAATGAGGAATTGTGCTTCATACAAATTAAGGAGAACCAACTCAACCCTCCGCAGAATGTTGATCTGGTGTCTTTTCCATCATGCCGGGGAAGTCTGGAACATCAAATACGATATGTGAATCTAGGTGAAACTAGGTTAGAAACAGGAAGAGCTCCCACATCCCTGAAGCCGATGTTTCTGATCTTAACTCTGACCATGGACAGTTGACAAGTTAGAACCACGATGGTAACCCGGTAATGTAATGTCACATCAGGTCACCGAGGTCGAAGACGACACTCTGGCGAGAAAGCACGCATAACGAAAATAATTAGCATTAAGAACTAGTGAAAGAAATATGCGACACTGTAGTAACCATCTTATATTTCCTTGCGTTATACACAGGAAATAAACAATGGATGTGCTCATTCTAAAAGACACAATATGTTTCGAAAAGTGTCATGGTATTTACGGAACTTCAATTTGATACCCTATAGCATTAGTAAGCGTTTTGCTGTAATAATTCAGTTTGAGAGGCTACTAGTCTACAAAATTTCGAACATGAAAATGGATTATTTTGAAGTCCCACTTAGATATTCAGCCAACTTTAAATTCAAATTTTTTAAGATATAAATCGTCAATAGCCAATGTTATATTCAGGAAATTCCAAGACACCAGGAAACTGTAGTGTTAGCGGTTTGGAAAAAATAACAATCATATGCCGCATCCGGTGATGTTTTGTAAACTAAATGATGGTATAACAATTCTCTTTTGCATTTCTATATATTTTTGTTGTTGTTGTTTTAACCGATTGATAAGAGGTCAAATAACTGATTGTGAATAATAATTTGTTGTTGGGAAACAATTTTGCTGCGTCAAGCCAAATATGAAAAAATGCTGAAAAATTACCATTTTTGAGCTTAAAATATTATTTTTTTCATTTCCTGCGTTCAAATCACTACATATATTGGATTATTTGGTCCTGACATGTATTTGTTGTTCTATTGTGGTCATTTTGATACCTCATTTGTCTACTTCAGTTGAAAAATGTCAATGTTATGACTATTTTTCATTTTTCAGTGAAATTCGAGATGCTGGCCATATTGATGACGTCATAACCGGAACTTTTACGATGTTAACATTGGTTTTGGTTATTTTTGTTGTTTAAACTGATTGACAAGTGGTCAAAAACCTTATTAGAAATAATAGATTGCTGTTGGGAAACAATTTTGCTGCGTCAAACAAAATATGAAAAATTTGCTGAAAAATCACCATTTTTGAGCTTAAAATCCGATTTTTTCATTTCCTGCGTAGAAATCACTACATATATTGGATTTTTTGGTCCTGATATCTATTTGTTGTTCTATTGTGGTCATTTTGATACCTCATTTGTCTCCTTCGGTTGAAAAATGTTAATGTTATGACTATTTTTCAATTTTTAGTGAAATTCGAGATGGCGGCCATCTTGATGACGTCATAACCGGAAGTTCATCCCAACTTATGCCATGTTAACATTTTGATTTGTGATCAGTGGGTCATAAGGGTTCAGGAAAATATTGGTTCGGAGGTTGGGGGGGGGGGGGGTGCATGTGGGACCCTCCTAGCCCATGGCCTATGAGGTGACATATTCTAATCGCCTTTTGTCCGTCGTCATGCGTCGTGTATCTTCCGTCGTATGTCCGTAAAAAGTTTACATTTTCTTTGTTTCTGGCTTTCTGATTGGCCTTTTCATTTTTTTGTATTCCACGATGAAAAAAAAATCCGGGCATGGCGCGGAAATCCGACATTAATGTGACGCCACCATAGAAACATTTACGTTGCGTATTAATTCAGCAAAAATACTCCCTTGGAAAATCAATGGAATCGTACGTGTAAACGTATTATATTTTTTAAAGTAGTCTGGAAAATTAGTTTTTTTAATCTACTGCTTGTAATACTTCTATTTTAGAATTGTTTGTGTTGTGTTCTATGCCTACACGAGTTGAATGATATGTTGTAAATAATGTACATCTTGCTATGCTCCTAGCCTGCGCCAACTGCACAATAGCGTATAATAATATATTTACAATTGCCACTTTTTCTGTATCGATAAACTAAGTTGGGGCAGATCTGTTTATTTCTACAATAACTTGAGTGCAGAACGTGACCCGGTTCAGTGAGTATCAATACAATTTGTACATGTAAACATTGGCGAACTTCTTTTGACATTCCACAAAATCACGTGTCAATATTCACAAATAACACATGTACGAAACAATCGGAGACATACAAAAAAAAACGGATTTAATTTTTAGGTCGCCTGACCATAGGTCATGGTGACCTATTGCGATAGTCTTTTATCCCACGTGCGTAGTGCGATGTCCGTTAACATCTCCTTGTGAACGCGATAAATTAAGTAAATATTCACCGAGCTTATTGCAAATTTATATGTAGACTAACATAGGAAAGATCTCAGACGAGTTCAAATATCAGCATGATTCAGCTGTAATTTACGGAGTTATCGACCTTTGCACTAATAATTACTATTGGACCTTGTGAACGCCTTAACTTTAGTAAATACGAACCGAGCTTAATGAAACTTTGTGTGTAGAGTAACATTCGAAAGATCTTGGACGAGTTTGAAAATCAGCTTTATTTGACGATATTACGGAGTTATTGCCCTTTCCACTAAAACATCATTTTACGTTGTGAACACAATAGCATGAGTGGATATAAACCAAGCTTAACGAAACTTTGTATCTAGACTAACATTGGAAAGATCTTGGACGAGTTCGAAAATCGACCTGATTCGATCGTAGCTTACAGAGTTTGCAAAAATAATTATTGAATCTTGTGAACACGAAAAGCAAAAATAAACATCAAGACTAACATTAGAAATATCTCAACGTTTTCGAAAATCAGCTTGATAATTTAGTTACAGTTTAGCTTGAGTTATTGTCTTTTCCACTAATAAGTATTATATGATCTTGTGAATACAATAATTTGAATAAATATGCACTCAGATCCATGAAACTTTGTATTTAGACTAAGATTGGAAGGATTTCGGAGAATTTCGAAAAGTGACCTGATTAGATTATAACTTAAGAAGTTATTGCCCTTTCCAATTATAATTATTGAACACTGTGAACACGGCGGTAATGTTAGTAAATATGAATAAATCTTAATGAAAATTTGTATGTAGACCAATTAGATGTATGCTCCTATTTTGTGAACAAAAGACATCAGTTGGCTAGTAAATTACATATTATTAACTAATTTGTATCAAATATCAGGTGACCGCTACGGCCCATGGGCCTCTTGTTTAAATGTGTTATTGCTATTTGACCTGAATAAAATAACTGTAGTATAGGAACTATATTTGTGAGTCATGGAGAAATGGGCGGGATTAAGCTGAAGTCAACGTTGCGCTTTTATGAATGACTGTTGTGCATGGATAAACATGACGCAGTGTAATTTTAACGATGAATAACACACGGTAAATGATTGAATCTTTCGTTTTGATTTTATTGTTTAAAGAAATACAAGGATTAACATCTTAATTTGCTTAGTTTGTGCTCCATTGGGTTGATCATCTTATAAACTAAGCAAAGCAATAGGTTAATCCTTAAGTAAATACATCGTGTTGTGTACTGTGCCTGCGCCAGTTTAACAATTGATTTGCTCATCCCGTTATAAATGTTTGTCAAAGGTGGAAAATATAAAAATAACGCATTTTAAACTTTTCTACTGTAAGTGTGTTTTAATGTTATGTTATGATTGCGTCATCAAGAAGTTGGCCTATGTTACCTTCCTAGGTTGTAATTGTAATTCAAAAGTCATTTTATCAAGTAAAGAACAATGTTTGAGTACCCACTACATAAAATGTTGGACTTATCCTTCTTTATTAAAGAACACTCCTTCATAATATTTCCACTATCACTGCTTCACGTTTAACCTTGAATTTAGCTTAAGCTAATGACTTAAACCATATCTATTTTAGCATATAGATAATATTATATGAAATAGTGACTTCCGTGTTCAATGTATCCCTGTCCATTAGTGAGGTCAGTGAAGGTTTGACTGTGACCTTGACACATTATATTTCCGTTAAAGGTGAAGGACATACAGGAAGGATCATTGCGGCATTGGATTCCACACGCACCAGGGTTACTCGATTCTACTCTCCATGAGACTTGCGACGTCATATTCACATTCTTGAACATGGGGAACACTCGCCATTGTTGCCCTTTACCTAAAACAGGTACATCAGATTATATAGGGAGTGTCTCTATCTAGAACAGGAAACATTAATTAACCGACATTGCAACATATTACGATGTTTATTAATTATGTTTAAAACGTGTCACAATAAATTGCAAAACTTCCGTGTCATAATTTAAGTAGTTTGGAGCTCTTCATACCGAAACTTGATCTATCATGGAGTTCTTCATACCGAAACTTGATCTATTAAGAAAATTGAGTTGAAACAAGAGCCTTAACGGTCACCTGAGTTCATATACAGAATGAAACAAAGACATAAAACCATCAGGCCCTTCAATTCAGTCAGTGATTTTATAAATTGACTTTTTAAACTATGAAGAATATTTGGTTCCATCCAATCTGTGAATTCAGAAGAATTTTTTTCGAAATGTTATCCATTTTGACCCCTTTTGGCCCCACCCCTCTGTCTCCTGGGAATCGTCCAGGACAATGTTATCTCAGGCTAAAAATTATAATCCAGTTTGACTAATTTCCAATGAAAACTAAGCAAATAATGTTCATAAACATGTTTTCCTATATAAACGTTAGTAAACTTGACCCACTACACAGGGGGAAACACGAGAACCCAGGGTCATATAATTCACAATTTTTGGAAAGTATTTGATTATACCAGTTCCAGAATTTCAGAAGATTTTTGAAGTTTTGGCCTATTTGACCCATTTTGGCCCCGCACCTAAGGCCCCTGAGGGTCAGTCATGGCAAATTTGTTAAAAGGTTTCAATGGCCATCTCATGGGGATATTTCTGACAACATTTGACTAATTTCTTATTATAAATGACCACATAATGCTCAAAAATGTATTTTTCCTATATAAACAATAGTAAACTTAACCCCCTCCCTAGGGGGAAACCTGAGATCCCAGGGTCATATAATTCACCATTTTTGTAGAGGACTTTTCTATCTATGAAGAGTATTTGATTCTACCACATCTGTGAGATTTTAGAAATTTTACCCCTTTTGACCCCTCCCACAGCCCCCCAATTTTGATTGGCCTTATGCCTTAGAAGGTTTGTGCAAAATTTCACTGGAATTGCTTCAGCGGTTTTTGAGAAGAAGTTGAAAATGTAAATTGATTACGGACACACGACGGACGACGGACGACGAACGACGCACGACGACGAGCAAAAGAGACTTCGTCTCAAGTGACCTAAAATTTTAATGCAATATATCTATCTTTTTGTGATAAGGAATTGGAAGGAATAAAAAAGATGGTTTAATTTTGGAATCAATATTGATTTTTTTAGTACAACTATTCTTCCTAATGGTGTAAAATGCTTTTTGGCTACTGAACATACTTTCATTTATCGTATTTTTTGCTTTTCTGTAAATTATTTCAATCATTTAATCCAGATTTATTGAGAATTCAAGCACCAAGAGAGTAAATTTTGTCTTTCTCCATGTTAGCTTCCATCTGTGATGATAGACGTCTCTACTGAACTTTTTACTTCCAATCCAAATAACATTTGTTTTTCATGGTTTATCTGTAAGCCTGATATCTGCCCAAAACGGTCTAGTATACACAGAGCTTCATCAAATGATTTTTGAGATCAATCTAAAATGAATGAAATATCGTCTTCGAACTGCGAGAGTGTATGGCCCGCCTATCACTATACCACTAATATTTCTGTTATTTTTTACCATAATAGCTAGGATTTCTGCAACTAGTAGAAACAGATAAGGGTGATATAGGGTCACCTTGGCGACATCTACGACAAATAGGAAAAGAGTCGGATAAACAGCAGAAAAGATATTTTATTGAATATTGGTATCCATTTTTTAAGCTTTCCTTTTTCTAAAGAATTCAAAGAAACCGAATCAAATGCTTTTTCGAAATCTATAAAAATAAGAGGTCCAGGTATGTTTTTTTCTTCCGCGAAAGTCACTAAATCGTAAATCAATCTGGTGTTTTCCGCAATATATCTTCCCTTTATAAAACCAGTTTGTGTTTTCCAAATAATTGTGTCTAAGACATGTTTAAATCTATTTGCTATACAAGTTTATATGTAATATTAACAAAGAAGTTGGACGCCAATTTCTAAGAAAATGTCTAGGTTTATCACCTTTCGGAATGTATGTTATGATACCTTGTCTTTGAGTAATTGACATATCCGTAATTTAAAGCTCGAACTAAAAATAATTTAATATCTATCCAAAATATTTGAAGAAGGCACAGGTAAAGCCATCAGATCCAGGTGATTTAAACATTTTTTAAGAGCATTGCTTTGTTCTTGAGATAATCTAGAAATATTATGTCTTTGTAAAAGTTCTTCTAAGTTGATGTTATGTCGAGCGTCTGAACGATCTTTATATAGCTGTGTATCTGCTGCCCCTATTGCATTATCGTAAAAGGCGACTAAATCTTAGGATCTTATCTTTTCTTTTCTTCCTAACTGACTTAATCTTTCCTAATGCCTCCCTTGGCATCGCCTCACTTTTGGCCTTGAGTTGAGTGTTCGCCCCTGTGAGGAAGGCTCTGGGTTCTGTCCCCTGGCCGAGACACACCAAAGTCTATAAAAGTGGTAGTTTCTGCTAATGCTTATCGCTCAGCACACAGGGAGTGGGACGACTGGTTCGCCCGTTGTCAGTTTAATGTGACCGGGTGGGGTGTGTTGCTTGGTGTCTTCAGCGGCATGCTTTAGTGATATAGCACTATAAAAAGGGCAACAGTTCCACTATACAAGAAGACACAACATGAATATACCGCAGTCTCCCAAAACACGCACCTCCCACAACATACACACAACACACCGCATACATGGGAGGCCGTCCTTGCATGTTAATCAAACAAACAAACAAAAAAGATACAATAGTATGATGTAACAATATTGAATGTATTTTTGTAATAGAGATTAACTACAAATAAAGTCAATTAAGTTGAACTCAGTGATATAAAAACGAATTGACCGGTTACTATAATGAATATCTCAATGGTGTTAACACAAAAAGTAGTAGTACAATTTATGACATGTTTTATCGAAATAAAAGTTTTTAGGAGGAAGTGGCGCAAATCATACTACACCTCCCACGAAGGTTAATAGCTTGAATACTAAAAACTGTGGAATCAATGTGTATGATGTGATATTTGGAAGGAAAACCCAACTTTGTAACAAGATCAAGTATCAATATAGATTAGTATTTGGTGTAGTTACTCACATTTGCATTCCAAAATAAGAATCATCCAACAGAAAAAGTAGTTCCAAGGTTTCGTGTTAGATAGGTCCAGGCAATGCCTCACAGTATATTTTTGATTTATTTATAACACCGCAAATAAAAAAAAAAGACATCCCCATGTGTACGTAAAGTGCCGACGGTTACCGATCGGTGTACTAATCGGAGATGCGCATGTACTACACATTTATTTATTCAAGTCGTTTTGTGGTAATAAAACGGCCAATTTTCAATTCACATTGGATTTCTTGTTTTGATTTAAGTTGAGTGATGTTAGGAGAATCACACATCATAAATGTATATTGATCTATTACCCAGTTTATATGCTTCGCGATGGGCCTGAGAAAACTATCGACCGTGGAGTAATTCTGAAGTATTTTATATCTTTTTACTTATTTTCTTTTGTTATCTCCACAGGAAATGCACATGGTATTGATTTTTTTTCGATTTTGTGGTGGTTGGGAAAAAAACTAAAAGTACCTACGAACCAATTTTTAATGAACGGTTTGATTAAGTTGTGTTTTGGGAGTTCTCTCAAGGGTTCTTTTATTTTACTTATTAGTCTTCTCGCCTTTCCCAAGAGTGTGCTTTTGAAGCAGGTACTTGTCATCAAGTGAAAATTGAATTAAACGTTATAGTACTGTAAATTATTGATATGAGAATCTTTAATGTTTCCAATATTGTCAAATGTCGACCTTGGTTGGATCAGATGTATCTGTTTTCATGAGTATATAAACAAGGACAATGGATGTTAATGTGCATAAAGGACACTCCAAAAACGTTAATTTCATTTTCATTAGTACGTTGATGAACTTAGATGTTGGTTTGTGTGTTAATTAATTTATTATGCTCTAGCTCATGATACAAGTTTGCTGTAGAAAACAAATAGGCCAAATAATTTATGACACACTCTAATTGGTTTGAAATTAGCAACTGATGCATGCGTACGACACTATATTAATACCATCACACAAGTACTGCTTTCCGCAAACTCATCTCAAATTCATAATTAAAGACCAAATTAACAAGGGACACGCTGTTGATTGATTTATTTACGTCTAAAATTAACAGCTAGGGCCATTTGTATTCCAGGCGATCCCAGAGCGCTCAACTGCAGGCCAAAAGTCAGGAGGTAGTAAGGTTGTGTCAAGGAATTGGTAAGAAAGAAGACAAAAAGTTAGGAATAGAGTCGCCTCAATCATTAGATTGATTTACCGTTGACACATCCTAACCGGAAACATGTCAAATTGTATAAAAAAATGGTTTAATTAGGTAGAGATGCCTGGAAAGTATGGAGATTGTTTCCAGTAGGTCCTATATTATATACATGTATTATGCTATATTATATAGTATATTTGTACCTGCTTCCACTCTTTCTAACGTCTCTCTTGACACCGCCTCACTTTTGGTCTTTGATGAGTGTTCGCCCCTTGGGGATTTTTGTTTGATTATTTTAACGTCCTTTTAACAGCCATGGTCATGTAAAGACCGCCTCCCATGTTTGTAGTGTGTAGTGTGTGTGAAATAAGAGGTGCGTGTTTTGGGAGACTGCGTCATGTTCGTATTTCGTCTTGTATAGTGGAACTGTTGCCTTTTGTATAGTGCTATATCACTGAAGCATGACGCCGAAGACAAAACAACACACCCCACCCGGTCACATTATACTGACAACGGGCGAACCAGTCGTCTTACTCCCTGTATGCTGAACGCTAAGCAGGGCGTTATAAAATTGTGCCTGCTACTTCTATTACATGATTGAAGTGACTTTTTTTTAATTGGAAATAAGTTTATTCCTAAAAAACATTTTATTCAATAGAACATGTAAATAACAATATGTTTTCCTTTCGAAGGACTCTTAACACCATTTCCATAATTTATTATGATATTTTTAGACAAACTTACATCACTTTCTCTTTATTTCAAATCCTTCATCCACATCCGTTCAATATAAATAAATCCAATAAATAATCGTATAGTTAATTTACTTAATGTAATTAAAATTCTGCATTTTCAATAAGATCAAAATAAATACCAGGGGAGCAAACTCTTTTGTGAAAGAAAATAGAAGGGAGACAAGTCTACTTCACTTTAATTTAACTTGAAATTTAGTATGTATTTACATGTATATACAATGCGATCCAGGAATTCAGATAGCCTATATATACATAGCTAATTGACAATTATCACATTGATCATGTCAGCATATCGAACCAACAATCATTTCGTCATTGTAACGTATGTGGATGTCGCGCGGTAGACCGAATCATCTGTCTCTTAAATTGAGCTGCTTTTCTTTTTGTTGTCGTTTTTGTTACGTTCATTTTAGAGTGTATTTATGCAAAAAGAAAAAAAAAACGCTCATTTTTTAGAGAAATATGAGGCGCTTGTAGGTTCGGTTAGGCGATTGGGCGCAGTAGATTGTGAGTTCAAGGCCCGAATTGGGCACGATTAAAAAAATTGTCATTCTTTCTTAAATTGTGTTTCTTTGATATGTATTTATATTTATTAGGTCATCTGACCCGAAGGTCAGGATGACCAATTGTCATCATACATCGTCCGTCGTTATGCGCCACCTGTCGTCTGTAAACTATTCATTCAAACAACTTCTTCTCAATAACCGAAAGGCCCAGGGTACTGATATTTGGCCTGTTGCATGCTTCGATGAAGGGCTATCAAGTTTGTTCAAATGAATGACCTTGACTTCCATTCAAGGTCACAGGAGTCAAAAAGGCTAAAATCTTTAATCAACTTCTCAAGAACCAGAAAGCCCAGGGTACTGATATTGGGCCTGTAGCATGCTCAGATAAAGGGCTATCAAGCTTGTTTAAATGAATGACCTTGACCTTCATTTAAGGTCACATGGGTCAAATAGGCTTAAATACTTAAACAACTTCTAGTGAATAACTAAGAGACCTGATATTGGGCCAGTGACATGCTTGGATGAAGGGCCATCAAGTTTGTTCAAATGAATGACCTTGATCTTCAATCAAGGTCATAGGAGTCAAATAGGTTAAAATCTTTAAACAACTTCTTCTCAAGAGACGAAAGGTCTGGGATGCTTATATTGTACCTGCAGCATGCTGGGATGAAAGATGATTTTTGGATATAAATTTGAAGTGAATTGGGTAAAAATCTTTTCCCATGCAGCACAAGCCTTAGAGGGAGCTAATTAAAATTTAGAAGAAGAAAAAACAACAAAATATTCTTCGATTATTTTGGATCATAATACTACCGTACATATACACAAAAAAAGTGAAATCATGTGACAAAAGAGTGTGGTTTTGAAAGTATTCTTTGGGAATTATTATCTTCATGAGAAGTGTTGGGATGTAAATTTGTTTGATAGATGCCATTTTTATGGTATATGCAGTGATTTTGATATCGAAATATGGAAAAATCATGTCTTAAGCATCTGCAATTTCATTTTGGCAGAAAATTGTTTGAATTTGTTTCAATTCAATTCAAAATATTTCATTGAAAACAAAAGGATTGGATAACAGGCAGTTAGTGCCTATATACCTGTTGATAGTTGAGTATCAAATTGAGGTTTCATACTAGGAAATTGATAAAAAATAAACAAGCACACATACACCTTTCATACTACTTCCATCTCTAGCAACAATACATATGTGAGTTAATTAGCATAATATTTCATCATATAATCACTTATATATTACTATAAAAGTATAAATACATGCTGAATACTAGAACGAATATACGTACCCGGCCTACTATACCTTTCGGCCGGGTACGAATTGGTCCCTATGTGTCGTAGTGGAGCACTGCCTCCGAAAATCACTCGGGCACAGTTTTCTATACTTTTTTGTAGGTTTCGAACTATTTTATGCGTATACATGCATTAACATATTATTTTTTGTCCAAAACAAACATAACTACCATTCTTTTTATCTACTGTACCGCTCATACGACGTCAAATTCACAATTTGTGGACTTATACTCGTATTCAATACATGAGTAAAAGGATCGTTTGAAGATGTTCATACTCTTTATGTTCAATAAAATCTTGTAAATACATATCCATTAAGTTTTGCTTGGTTATACCATAAAAATGCGATCTACAGTGTATTTTATCTGTTTGCAAAAGGTAATCTAAATCTATTCCATGCAATTCATTATCATATTTATCACTCATAAATCAATGTGTTCTAACAGTCCCATAGTTGACAACGATTTAAAAATGCAATTTTGAGTTTGTACCAGGTTTTAGTTTATTCAATACTCAATTTACTTAAACAGGGGATATATATCACGTTTCATAGTGCGCCTAGTAAACGTTTGCAAAACATGATATACATATAATTTTTGTAGATTCATTAGAATTGTCATTCCATGTATAAATATTTTGACCGCTTTTGTAAATCCTTCTATAAAAACGATCATAGAACTATGGTTTAGTGTATGGGAACAATGAATAATGAAGACCTTATAAACATCTCCCTATTCTCGGAATATTTCTACAAAAGAATATGTAGACAATATCGCCTTTGATTTGTGTAACTCTTCCTAAACGTAGTCTGTGAATCACACCTTAACTCTTTACATGTTTATTATATGTCATTAAATGTAGACCATGTGTGATATAACATTTATAAGTAAAACCCCTTAATATTGGAATATGAAGCATTGATGTATTTCACACAATGATAACAAAATACATGTACGTAGGGAATCCCGAGACTATACATAGATTACCCGCTGTCAAATGAAAGGGGGATAACTCTTAAATGGGAGAGGAATATCTTTGCCTTTTACCGTGATGAGAAGACGATAATTATGGAAATATTTAAGCAAGATCACTGTCCACGTAATCTAGCATTCCTTGACGGATCGCGCTATTGCGTGGGCATAAAAAGTCACGCTATCTGTCGATTTGATTCAAAAATTAATTTTGAAACATTGTCTAAAATGAATTTATTGTCTTCATCGGAAAGTATTAAACTCCATGTTGTTAAAATATTGGCAGATATGTAGCCAATCCTATTGAAGATTAATAATAAATAATGGCGTTATTAATGAAAGTGTGGACAGAAGAAAAAGAAATAATTTATGTTTTCATTTTGGTAGCCACAAATACATTGGGCACTTTCAAGAAGGTGATCATTAAATCTGTCGGAATTTAGATTACTGACTCCATTCTTAGCTGAGATAATAAAATATTTAAAAATCTTGGTGAACAATAAGTAAAAATTTTACTTATGTCATTTTCAAATGTGGTTAATTTATCAAGTGTGTTTTTGAAAATTGATATGGATTGTGAGTAAGTAATATGTTGATCTAAAAGATTCCATTTATTCATCATATTTGGAAAGAAACTGTTTTGATAGCAGTTGGTGCGAGTAAAAGGTATATTAAAAAATCTATGATTTCTCAAATTATGATTATTGTTGTTTACATTATTAATAAAGGGATCAATTATTTCATGAAGATAGTTTGGTGTCATGTGATTTATAATTTTGTAGAGTTGAATTAGACAGTGATTACCTCTTCTGGTTTTTACTAAAACAAATTTAGTTTCATTATATAATTTCAAATGTGATGGGCCTTTTCTCATTTCAGTTATGATTCTTAATGCTTCCTGCCCTGCAGGTAGGGCGTTAGAATTGTACCTGCTGCCCCTATTGCATGATCGTAAAAGGCGACTACATTTAGGATCTTATCTTTTCTCTTCTTCCTAACTGACTTTATCTTTCCTAATGCCTTCCTTAGCACCGCCTCACTTTTGGCCTTGAGTTGAGCGTTCGCCCCTGTGAGGAAGGCTCTGGGTTCTGTCCCCTGGCCGAGACACACCAAAGTCTATAAAAGTGGTAGTTTCTGCTCCTGCTAAGCGTTTAGCATACAGGGAGTGGGACGACTGGTTCGCCCGTTGTCAGTATAATGTGACCGGGTGGAGTGTGTTGCTTGGTGTCTTCGGCGGCATGCTTCAGTGATATAGCACTATAAAAAGGGCAACAGTTCCAATATACAAGAAGACACAACACGAACATACCGCAGTCTCCCAGTACACTCGCCTCGCACAACATACACGCAACACACCGCATACATGGGAGGCCGTCCTTACATGACCATAGCTGTTAATAGGACGTAAATAAATCAACAAACAAAAATTCTAGTTGTATTTTTTCGATTTCGTCTGATAAATGCATTGAATAATTATTCCAGATCATATCTGCATATTCTAAAATGGGTCGTGTATTTTTGTCTATTTAATACTATTTTCTGTGATAATCTGACTGTGATATCCATTATGATAATACATGCAACGCTGTAATATGTATTGTCTATGATATATTCCATGTTGTAAATATTGTATATTTTTTATGTCGACCACTTGGAAGACGAGTCTTTGACTCAAAGTGTTATCGACTCTGAATAAAGTCTATATTTATTGTTATTAATATTATAAAAGATTTATAAACGATTTCTAAAGATTTACGATCAATTCTATATTTCAACATTCTAAGAATATTTATTGTTTTATAAGCTTTGTCTTTCAAAATATTGGATATGGTTATCCCACATTCCTGCTCTATTGAAATTTAATCCTAAGTATCTATGACAATCATATTTATTAATGATAATATTATTAAGAATTAGATAAGGACGGACAAGATTTCTCCTAGTGATGTTTAAGCCTATGGTTTTATTTATATTGAAATTTATTTGCCACTCATTTGCCCATTCATTAATTGAATTGAGATCTTCATTTAATTGTTCTGAAGCAGAAACTGGATCATTATCTATATTAACATATAGGGATGCATCATCAGCAAATAATTTAATGTTGGAAGAGACTTCATTGGTAATATCATTAATAAAAAAAAGAAATAAGAAGGGCCCTAGGACTGATCCTTGAGGTACACCAGCAGAAATATGTTTAAAAGAAGAAAGTATTACTTTTTGCGACCTGTCAGTAAGATAACTTTCAAACCTTATATAAACTTTATCAGCAATTCCATATTTTCTTAATTTGTAAAGGAGGCCCTTATGCCATACAGTATCAAATGCTTTACTAATATCTAAAAATACAAATCTAATATCTTTGCCACTATCAAGATTTTTGGCTATGGTATTACATATCGATAAAAGTTTATTAACTGTTGAGTCACCATGCTGAAGTCCAGACTGGTGTTTACTTATAACATGATGAGTACTTACAAAATTAAAAACATATTTAAAAACAATGTTTTCAATAATTTTGGAGAAAGTTACGGCAATTGGTCTGTAATTACTTGGATTTGAAGCATCGCCTTTACCTTTATATAGTGCTGTAACATGGGATCTTTTCCAAGTATATAGAATACGAGTACCAGTGACAAATCTTTTATTAAATAAATATTTAGAGGTTTTATTATGGATGGACAAAGGTATTTTATGAACTTAGGGGCTATTCCATCAGGACCAGCAGGTTTATTATTATTAATTATCTGGACCTGATCGGGGCCTGATCTATAATATCAGTATCTGTGACGGTTATAATTATGTCTGAGAGTTTAACATGGCTAAGGGGAGGTAAATCTTGTTGTCGTGCAGTAAAGAAGTTGTTAAATGCATCAGCTTTTTCTAATGGATGGATCAGAATTTTATTATCAACATTAAGAGGAAAAAACTTTTTGTTTTTATTGTTTAGAGAAGACACAGATTTCACTATTCTCCCCCATTTACCTGGAGGGACGGATTTTTTTTGGCCTTGCGAATAAGATTATTGATTTATTTCTAATTTCCCTAAATTTTTGCCAATTCGTATTTCTGGTACTTGCTTTTTTGTGAATTCTGTTCTTTTTTTCTAAGGCATAATCGAATTTCATTTGTCATCCAGGGTTTTTCTGAGGGTCGAATGGTTACTGTTTTATAAGGAACATGTTTAATAATAATATCATTCAATATTCTTAGAACTGTATCATTTATTTCATTAACATCATCTAGTTCTCCAATTAATGAGTCCCAGCTTATTGATTGCAGTTGATTATTTATATGGCCCCAGTTGGCCCTGTCAAAATGATGAAATATTTCTGTATCGCCTGATAATGGTAGGATGTGTATCTAATTCAATACTGTGATCAGTTATTGTGTCATTAAGATGAGTTTTTGTTAAGCAAATAATGTCATTATCATAAAATTCAGTTTCAGTGATATCGGTCTTATTTCTGAAAGATCCGACATTTAAGTGAAGAACAGATAAATTACATTAATTGGTGCCTGTGAGAAGAGGAGTGACCAGGATTTGGATGAACATCACCACTGAGAAGTACAAGTAATGTTGACATGAAGAAGACTGCAAGAAATTAAGGTTTGAGGGGTATACATACATAAAAATTTGATTTGATAGTAGGGCTTACTTGAACAGAAAGATACATATATGGGAATCAACAACAAAAAATATATAAAATAAAAAACAAGCCTAGCTTGAAGGCTTTTGCAGAATAGAGAGTTGTTTAGAAGCCTATCAATCAGTTTGTCCACAACCTATCAATTATCGAGATTGAGTCAATTATGTCATTGACATGTTCATCGTCTGGCCTTGGCCGCTTTGCTTCATGACGTGATTCAGAGGAATGTTTATTAACGTACGCCGGTCTTTTCCATGATTGGTAGTTATGAACACAGACGTTGAGCAGAAGGTTATAGTCACAAAAATAAGTATATTGACTTGCTGTTACATACATCGTTGTAATGTCAAACAGTGGTGTTGATAAAATAGTCATCATGCATTTCAGAAGGATAGTACACAGAGGTACAGATCAACTCCATAGCGTTTATGCTAAGTTATAGTAACATAAATAATGGTTCTTATGGCCACTGACAAAGGTGACCAATCATTTTGACCGGAACCGGAAGATTTTGAAGCAGACTTACGTGAACTCGATCTCATTAACGGCTTTGTTTGAATTCAGCATTTGTTTCATGGAATTTAATCTTAATCTTCTGTCTTCTGGATTTATTTTTAAAATGAATTTTGTTTCAAGTTATGGATACAGTGGCTGTAAAAGAAATTATATATATATTTTTTTTTTTACATCACGACAACTTTGACAAGTACCATTTTTAATCTTTAATCCATCTCTCCGTGGATTTAATGAATGGGGATGTATTTTTGACTACATGCTAAACTATGTTCACCAGTCTCTACATTTACATTCAACTCAGGAATAGTTACCTTTTCCCGTGGAATAGTTCACAAACTGCGCCAGTTGAACAATAGCTTATGATAATTGAAATGCATTGTGTTGTGTACTGTGCCTGCGCCCAGTTGAACAATATGCTCATCCCGTTATAAATGTTAGTCAACGGTGGAAAATATAAAAATAACGCATTTTAAACTTTTCTACTCTAAGTCTAAGTGTGTGTTAATGTTATGTTATGATTGTGTCATCAAGAAGTTGGCCTGATATGATACCTTCATTGCTGGTAACTGTAATTTAAAATTCATGTCATCAAGTAATGAACAATGTTTGAGTACCCACTACATAACACATTGGACTTATCCTTCTTTAATCTAATGAACATTCCTTCAAAATATTTCTTTATCGCAGCTTCTCGTTAAAGGATTTGTGCAGTCAAAAATGATATTATTAGCACGTGTAGCAACCTCTCCGTGCCGCGCGCGACCGGAATAACCTGTAAGCCGTCGATATCGAGGTCAAATTTTCTGACCACCCGATTGTGCATATTTTCTAGCTCTAAACCGTGTGACTTCATAATAGTCCGTGGCTTATAGCTGTACTATAACTGGCTCCATTTCTCGAAACAAAAGTGCAAACTTAAGTCAAAACTCAAGTTTTTTTCTCCTTATGAAAACTTAAGACTTAAGTCAATTTGGGACTTAAGTTTGTTTCGAGAAATCGGGGCCTTATGTGCTATTACTTATATCGACGGTTACAGGAAAAGCCGATCAACGATTTTTAATGATTACATTTGAACAAGGATTTATAAGTGAGAAGGATTCGTCCTTGCATTTGAATGAAGTTAATCGTACAATAACTTTGGCTCGAGTGTAACTAACTAAAAGAGTGAAATTCGATGTTTCAAATACTCTAATTTATGCTCTGATAGCAGGTATCTTCGTGTAATTATGAAAGAAAATCCGCACAGAAATAAGAGTTTCTGATTTTTTTGTCGAGGAGTTCAGCAACGAATAAGCTTTACTTATATAATATTTTCCTGTAGTTCTTTGATACATTGTGAATTGCAAAGTTTGTGACTGTAAAATGAAATATAACGTAACAATTAAAGAAATCCTTGATTTAAGCATCGATGATATGATGCTTGACGTGCGTACACACCCTGACACCGATGATTGATCATTACAAACATTGTGTTGTGTGTTGCTAACCGAATAAATTGAGATACATTTATTACAATTCCGTAATATGTTTCAACGTGTGGTAGAAAGAATTTATTTTTGATATTATAAAAGATCAAAATATTGAAATATTAAGCAAAACAAACTATTTTTTTTAGACAGTGCGGTCGCTTTCCATTTTTAATCGATATACGAAATATCTAATAGGAACCTCCATGGGAAATAAAAAATATTGCGTAATAATTAAAAACCCATTCATACAGTAATAAGTGACGTCACAATGGCCTGTTAAGCTCCGCCCACTGGTGGATTATTGTACAGTGTAAATTTTTTAATTAATGATTTCTTCCTTGTTTTCAAACCGATCATTAAATGTAATACACCAAAATTGAGATGGGATAATTCCCTTTCCAATGATGTCTTCCAATTTGCGTGTCAATAGTTATCAACTTACATGTATTTTTCTCACTATATGGCTCTACTAAACCCAAGCCAATTAAGACCACCAGTGGGCGTGGCCTAATCTTTTGTTCTGACCAGTGTGACGTCAGCCTGAATGGCCTTATAGATATATAATTAGCCATGCCTTTGGTTTGATGATTATGTAATACCTGGACCAAGATGTTGTTTACCTGTACACAACGCCATTTATCGAATTCACCTGTAATTACCTGGCCGCGGACAATTTGCTATTCGGTGGACTATATCGGGTATTTGGTATTGTCTTACTGTCAATCAGGTTAGGACATCCGTTAATTGGATTGTGATTTGAATTATGGAAACTCCGTACATCTATGCTCTAGTTTTTTTTATTGTCACCTCCATTTTTAAAATGAAGATGTAAAAGCAAATGGAAATAAAATATCCCTGATCATACAAAATGTACCTAGGAACATATATTACGTATATATGTCGTATATAGGTAAAACAATAATGGCAGTTAACTTATTCAAAAACAAAAATGATTCTAAGAACTATTTCAAGTAAAGGTTTCACCTTATAAATTATTCCAGTCAAGTACTGTAATAACGGAATCGTGGCATATAGCAATTTTCCGTAATATTAGTAAGAATTCTAAGCATGTCTTTTCACCGTTTCAAATCTACGTGTACATTTGTATAGTCATACAAGAAGGGTTAGAGCATTACCACACTAAATATACTTATTCAAATATCACTAAGTGTGTTCATATATCACACTATTTAAATCTCGGTATGATATACAAAAAGATCGACAATGAATAGGCTATTTTAAGGATTTAGCATAATTTTGAAATAATGATTGTTTTTTAATCTACACCATATACTGTAATTTAAAAACATATATCAGAAATATCATTGATGTATTTCTGCTTTTTAGTAAACGTTATGGATAAAGTTTCAAAGGCAAAAATATAGATATACATATTATTTTCTGTATAAGATTGGTACAGTTAATTATTCCAATATCACATAACTGATAACCGTCCACTTTTTATTTTCACTCAATAACTGTGCCGTGTTTGCATCGTTATGACAGAAGTTTGAAATAAAACACGCATTCTAGATATATCCATTCTTATTTTTGTGATTGTACTCGTAAACAGATAGTGTTTCATTATATCGTTTTTTTATTACACAGAAATTTACATAATATGCTATCTAAATCTCAGTCCAGACTGATCCGAACATCATTTTGATATCGCTATCAAATCGGACTTATTATCTAATCTAAAGTTAGATATATGCCTGTTTGAATGTTTGAAATGGTGTAAATGGAATGTTTTGAAACTGAAAATATCTACGTCATAAAGCTAGAATAACCATATGCATTTACTCGAAACACTATGTAAATCTTCGTAAATCTAACGTCGCCAGGCAGCCATCTTAGATTTTGATAGTTAAAGTTTGTTACCACTATTTCTCAAAAAGTAATGTGGGGACCATTCTCTAATTTCATATGTAGGTTCCCCTAGGGCCCTAGTAGCGCATATTGCATTTTAGGACCGATGGGTTAACAAGATGGCCGCAATGCCTCACTTGGATTTTGATAGTTAAGTTTGTTACTGCTATTTCTCAGAAAGTACTGAAGGGGTCATTCTCCAATTTCATATGTAGGTTCCACAGAGCCCAAGTTGCGCATATTGCTTTTTTGGACCGATAGGTTAACAAGATGGCCGTCATCCCGCCATCTTGGATTTTGATAGTTAAAGTTTGTTACCGCTATTTCTCAGAAAGTATTGAAAAGATATTTCTCAAAATATGTAGTAGGTAGCTTCAATATTGTAGCTCAAAAGACTTTTTGACAGATAGTGTTGTCGTCTTAAATTCTACAATTGGTGCCTATTACTGCTAATGGAGCAAATTAATGATTATGTAAACCATTATTAAAACGCGTGTATGCACTTTATCGTACTGGTTTAATATTACTTACCTACAAGGCAATAAAACTTAACCGTATGCGATATCAAATTCACAGCGAGACATTATTTTTTCACATATAAATATGAAGGTCTTTTCGAAAGAAAAGTATATGGCAAGTCAACAAATAATGAACTTGACGTCTTCTAAACTGTACAGTAGATATTAAGAATGGTCGGTATGTTTGTTTTGGACAAAAATTATATGTAAATGCATGTATACGCATGAAATAATTGTAAACCCACAAAAAAGTATAGAAAATATGCCCGAGTGATTTTCTGAGGCAGTGCTCCACTAAGACACATAGGCACTATTTCGTACCCGACCGAGAGGTATATTCGTTCTATGTAGTATGTATTGAAAGTTGGAAAAGCAGAGAAAAGATAGCCCTTCCCAATGTTTTACGTAGATCATTATTTGGTGGGTGCCAAGATCCCTCTGGGATCTCTTGTTAAAAAATGTTACACTGTAATAGCAAAAACTGTAACCCGCAAAACCTTGTGAATTTGCATGATTTGATATTTACTTTTGTCATGTATGTATATATATGCGCATCACTTTTATCACAATATAAAAAATAAGTATTTCTACAGAATATAGACTTCTGCAGATTGTTTGAGAGAATGTGAATGCTATTGAACACTGAAGAACAATGCTAATCATCAAATTTTCTATCATTGTGGGAAATTGTTCAGTGTTTTGCTGATTTTGAAATTTCATGAAACTATATAAGTACATCTTCGGTTAATTCGAACCGGCGGATAGTTCAAACACTGACTTTTTATGATACATGTAAATACTATTTCGGATAGTTCGAACATGTCAAATTTTGAACGTAAAAGTAATATTTTTGTCGGCAAATCGGTGCAATTGGGTCCCTAAAAGTGATGATATAATGCAGTATATTTCAGTAGAATTGTCAAAAAGGTGATTTCTAACGAAAAGAAGTGTAAACATAAACTGTATGATTACATACTACCATAAATTATGTTTGTAAAAATGCTGAATGTGGATTTTCTTTTAAATGTCACTAAGTTTAAGATGTCAATGCACGCTAATCTGAAATGTTTAATAAATTCAAAATTGGTTAAAGGAAGCATTTTTTTTTCATTAATTTATAAAAGATATTCTTTGTTTTCTTCGAATCCTCTCAAAGTTGCTGTTATGTTAATTTGCCATAGGGAAGAAATGTTATTATTTGTAGCATTTAAAATTTTTTTTTTTTTTTTTTTTTTTGCACAAAAAGACTTTCTTGCGTATGAACATGCTTGAACTTATAAATGCCTATATATAAACATAGGCAATTATATCGTATTTGCTGCTAAGACCATTTTGAGACCGTGACAGCTATTAGTCTAACTTATTTCGCCCAAGTTTTGCTCAAGAATTCATCATTGAAAGTGTTTTTTAAGTGTCACTTGTATAGATTTTTAAATGTTTTTTGCGTTTATAATGTATTAATTGTTCTTTCGTTTATAATGTATTAATTGTTCTTTCGTTTACTAATGTATAGCGTACAACGCGTACTTAGGAATTTACTTCCGGTTGCTTGATAAAATAAATATATCAGTTATACAATGTAATCGTCATTAGAAATATATGTAGCCTATATATGTACATGATGTTTATTTGTAAATAAATATCGGTTAATTGATTAAAATGTGGACAAATATCAAATGTAGGAGGGCCGGCAGCCAGTTACAGATGTACATGAAGGGTTTTCCTTACAGTCAAGGATTTAAACGTAAGAATTGAAATAGCTAATGTGAGCATGCGAAATATCTTATAAATCCAAGAGTTACTTCCCTTATGTCATTTATGCATTTATTTAACAGTACCACACATACAAAGCTTAAAAGGGCAAAATATGCATGAACATTGTCGTAAAAATCATGTAAGAAAGGCAAGTGATAACCATAAAGATGAAATTTTACATGCCTATTGACAACATTGATTTTTACGTAAATCATTCTAAAAATACATATGGAGAAAAGCGTTCAATGCCATTAATTATTGATATTTGTATTGTAGTTTCAATAAAAGTCGAATTAAATTTGAAAAATCCAGATATTTTTCTATGCTCACTGTTTTTACCTGGGTGTGCCAATCTGGGTACCCGCACCTGGTTAGGATGCTATTTATGGAAATACGCGCAGGAAGAATTCCAAACATAGTCCAACAGACAGATGATAGGCTCTATTTGTGAGATTGATACAAAAATGGAATTATATTGCAATCCGACAAATAGATGCTTAAAAATAAGAAAAACGTGTGCATATCTGGGTTACATGACGTAAATACAATCTCAACTACATCTATAAATATATAAAGGAATAAAACAAAAAGATGCATTTGTAAATAAATAAATATTAATTAACTGATTAAAATGTGGAGATACAAATATTCAAAATGTAGGAGGGCCGGGGCGGGGCCAGCTACGGATGTCCATATACAGTCAAAGGTACAGTGGTACTTCTATCGAAAACACACTTTGTGCTGGAATCACCTGCCCTTGGTTAAACGAGAGTTACCCGCCAGATGGCGCATAAAACTTCGGGTCAAAATTTGCATATCGTAGGCACACAGGTCACGGAAGCGTTTGAACATAAAGATGGCTACACAACCTCACAGCAAAAAAAGAGTGTGCTATTATTACGATGGTATGTAAGCAGCATATTTTTACATGTTATTTCTATTTGTAAAGGTTTGAACTTGTATTTTGTGCAACTGTACCTATTGTTTCTCCAATGTATGACTTTAAACCTAACACTAACTTAGCCGGTGCCCCTTTGTGTACCCGCGATTAGGCCTAGCATCGTGTTACGGCTGAAGTCGTAAAACATATCATTAATGTTTAAAATCGCTATTGTGTGGATAATTTATACCCAAATAAAGTTAAAAATTAAATTTACTCATATGTTTATACAGATTCGGATTTTTTTCGCTCAAAAATAATTATTTCTCATTTCAAACAGTCGAAGTGAAGTGCGAAGTGACGTGAAAAGTATGGCAGCCCAACTTCGGGCCCTATTCGCGTACACAATTTGCAACTTTGCAGTTATAAGATTAAGCGTGTAACTACGATATTTTAATCTTTCTGATCGATATTACAGTTCTAGATTACAGGTATATGTATGTACGAATTGTTACAATTCTTGATTAATTGCCGGGAAGAAAATTACGTCGTATATTAGTAAATTTAATTGTATGGAAGCCCAGATAACATGGGGGTGATATTCAGTTTGGTATGAACGTTACTCAAATGATTTCAAGTTTTAGGGCGTTTAAGACAATTTTCCGATGGCAAGAAAGTAAATAAATTAAGCTATTTCTTGACAAACATGAAACATATTTATGAATGTTATTTTCTTCTGTATTTAATCAGAACGTAGATTTCTATATATATACATTACATACATTAGTAAATAGAGATTGGAAACTCCTTTGTCTTTGCTGATGGCAAAGGGACCACTGCTGGACCGGGCATTTTCTCTTGGCTAATAACTTTGAAATATATTTGTTTAAACATGATTTATTTTTGCTAAAATATAAAATTTAAACATTATATAATGGTCCGATATTGCAGTTTTCCCTATTAATATGTTTTAATATGAATTTTGAAAGCATGAAAATGTAACAGGAGTGGAGAAAATGTACTGGCCGAACCAGGATTTAAACCCAGGACCTCCCAACACTAGCCGAATGCTCTACCGCTGAGCTTCCTAGCTAGTCACCAATGAATTACCCAGTCCAATCCCACTACAAAAATAAGCAATTCTGCATAGGTTTTTTTCAGACTAAACATTCTAAATCAGAAGTGCATTTTCTCTTATTTAAAAATATATGCTAAAAAAATCATTATTTTTCGTCTCAAAATGTATTCACACCATTTGAAAATTATTGAAATATTATAACATAAGATATTAAAAAAAAATACCATCCAGTATTTAACTATTTAGGAGAATAGCGAAAAACCCCTTGACACACACATGGATACATAAATCCTAAAAATGGCAGAGTTGCTAGTCTTTTTAAGATATGTTTCTGATTTATTTGATAATGGGGATTTTACTTTAATTAGCATTTTTTAGCATCTGTTCTTTCAAGGAGATTATAATAATAAGATATAATCAAGTATACACTGCCGTCACTATTATATTGCCACAATTTTATAATTATAATTAGTTTCTAAGACTTGTGGAAAACATTAGATTTGATAATTTGTCATTAATTAGTGTTGGAAATTGGTTGTAAAATCACAACTGATGATTGATTTAGAAAGTGATTTTCTTACATCATAATTTCAGGAGCATATATATGCACTTTTTTACACTACAGTTCATCTTTCTTAAAACATGTAGGCCTATCTTTTAGAGAGTTTACTTTTCTTTATTTGGCCCCCCATAAAAGGGCCAAATGTACCTAATAAACCACTTGTTAGAACAACCTACTAATTATCGATTTTTAGGTCACCTGAGACGAAGTCTCAAGTGACCTATTCTTATCGCCTTTTGTCCGTCGTCGTCCGTCGTCCGTCGTGCGTCGTGCGTCGTATGTCCGTAAACAATTTACATTTTCGTCTTCTTCTCCAAAACTGCTGAAGCAATTTCAATGAAATTTTGCACAAACCTTCTAAGGCATAAGGCCAATCAAAATTGTGAATTATATGGTCCCCACCCCCCAGGGGGCTGTGGGAGGGGCCAAAAGGGGTAAAATTGAGTAAAATTTCAAAAATCTTCTTCTCTACTCACAGATGTGGTAGAATCAAATACTATTCATAGATAGAAAGGTATTAAGGTCCTTTACAAAAATTGTGAATTATATGACCCTGGGGTCTCTAGTTTCCCCCTGGGGAGGGGGTTAAGTTTACTATAGTTTATATTGGGAAAACACATTTTTGTGCATTATTTGGTCATTTGTGATAGGAAATGAGTCAAATGTTGTCAGAATTATCAGTATGAGATGGCCATTTAATCCTATTAACAAATTTTCTATGACTGACCCCCAGGGGCCTTAGGGGTGGGGTCAAAAGGGGTCAAATAGGCTAAAACTTCAAAAATCTTCTTCTGAAATTCTGGAAATGGTAGAATCAAATACTTTTCATAAATAGAAAGGTTTTAAGGTCCTTTACAAAAATTGTGAATTATATGACCCTGGGGTCTCACGATTCCCCCTGGGGAGGGGGTCAAGTTTACTATAGTTTATATAGGGAAAACACATTTATGAGCATGTTTTGCTCAATTTTCATTGGAAACGAGTCAAACTTGGTTAGAATTATTAGCCTGAGATAGCATTTTAATATCATTTCCATATTGGTCCAGGCCGACCCCCTGGGGGCAGGGGGGCGGGGCCAAAAATGGTCAGATAGGCTAAAACTTCAAAAATATTCTTTTAAAATTCTGGAAATGGTATAATCAAATACACTTTATAGATGAAAAGGTCTTAAAGTTTGTTTATAAAAATTGTAAATTATATGACCCTGGGGTGTCCTGTTTCCCCTTGGGGAGGGGGTCAAGTTTACTATAGTTTATATGGGAAAAACACGTTAATGAGCATTTTTTGCTCAATTTTCATAGGAAATGAGTCAAACTTGTTTAGAATTATAAGCCTGAGATAGCATTTTAATATCATATCCACATTGGTCCTGGCCGACCCCCTGGGGGCAGATGGGCGGGGCAAAAAAAGGGTCAAATAGGCTAAAACTTCAAAAATCTTCTAAAATTCTGGATATAGTAGAATCAAATAATTATAGATGGAAAGGTCTTAAGGTGTTTTATAAAAATTGTGAATTATATGACCTTGGGGTCTCACATTACCCCCTGGGGAGGGGTCAAGTTTACTTTAGTTTATATAGGGAAAACACATTTATGAGCATGTTTTGCTCAATTTTCATTGGAAACGAGTCAAACTTGGTTAGAATTATTAGCCTGAGATAGCATTTTAATATCATATCCACATTGGTCCTGGCCGACCCCCTGGGGGCAGATGGGCGGGGCAAAAAAAGGGTCAAATAGGCTAAAACTTCAAAAATCTTCTAAAATTCTGGATATAGTAGAATCAAATAATTATAGATGGAAAGGTCTTAAGGTGTTTTATAAAAATTGTGAATTATATGACCTTGGGATCTTACATTACCCCCTGGGGAGGGGTCAAGTTTACTTTAGTTTATATAGGAAAAACATATTTGTGAACATTATTTGCCCAATTTTCGTAGGAAATTAGTCAAACTTGATTAGAATTAAAAGCCTAAGATATAGCATTTTAACATCCATATCTGTCATCGATGACCCCCTGGGGGACCAGAGGAGCAGGACCAAACAGGGTCAAAATGATTAAAATTTCAAAAATACCTCTAAGTTCACAGGTTTGATGGAAGCAAATACTCTTCATAGTCTTAAAAGTCAAATTTATAAATCACTGACCAACTTCAAGGCCCAGCATATAGTGTTTATATGTCTTTAATTTGTTTCATTATTTGTTTCATTATATATTCTAACTCAGGTGACCGTTAAGGCCCATGGGCCTCTTGTATAATCAAATCTCTACTATATTTATATTATAAACAGGGGTTTCAATATGATTATCAGGTGGTACCCAGTACATTTTGTAGGTTGAACCTGGCTATGGTACTGCCTGATTTGGGCTAAATTACATTAGATAGTATACAGATGGTATAGAAAAGTACCCCCTGAAATTGCAGTTGTAACGCCTCTCCTGAAAGATAATGAAACCCCTGTATATATATATAATTAACCGTTTTGAAATTAGTTAGACAGATATCCGATTAACCAACAAGATGTTCTTAAAGTGAATAGTCGGGCAAAGAAAACCAGTGTAAATGCGTTCATTGGCCTTCCAAAAGTTCTTACATATTAATACGACGGTCAAGGTCTGCTTACGTTTCCCAGTTCTGACCATTAATTTCAAATAAAGAAAAGTTGAAAGCATTGAAAACGAGGCTGCGTGGAAATGTAACCACGGTCATAGTCAGCCGGGAGGACGTTTTAGGATTCCTATACTTTAAATTAATTTCTACGTACGCAGACAGATTTTGGCGAGAAAGTTTATTTTTCTATTCCATAAAAAATTGTACTGGATACATTCACACCATTTTTACAGACTTTAGCCATCCTTTCCCGACTGTTCACTTTAAATGAATGATATACATATGTTGTCATATTCAAAGAGCAATAATATATACAATGCATGGTACTGCTAGCTCTGTAACTGAATTGGTATATAAACATTGGGAGTTTAATTAAAACATCAAAGAAACCCATATCAGTGATTGGCCGTTGATCGAAAAAAAAATCAAAATTTAGTCTCCAAAAAATTGTAAAACCAATTACATGTAATCAGAAATTTTTGAATTTAATTGTCCTAAATTTTTAGATTTGTGTTGTGAAACTTTTTTTTATCATAATTCAACTGAATAATTAGCCCAGTTTTATTACCCTAAAGACATTAATTGTTCCCATACAATACAGTATCCATCATGACAAGTTAGTCACTATTACCTCAATCTATTCAAGTGATATTCGTGGTTATTTCTCGCTAGTTTATAACCATTTTTATACAAGGTACATCGCAATAATCTCGGAATAGTGTTTATATGATTTCAATAAATAGAGCAATTATTTCCTGAATTTGAAAATCGATTATAACCGATAATCGATCAATTTTGACATTCTGATTATCGATTATGAAAATGAAACTGATTCCCATCACTAACCCATATTACATTGCTCTGTCAGCTGTATTTTATAGAACTTTGTCTTTTGATGAGATAATTGATAACACTTTACATAAAAAGTTATATGAATTGGTTGCCTTCCCTACAGGTGACATCGGGAATTACTACTATGGTCAGGGACATCCCATGAAGCCTCATAGGATACGTATGACACACAACCTCATCCTGAACTATGGACTCTACAGGAAGATGGAAATTTACGTAAGTCAACATTATTACTGACATCTTTTAGATTTAAAGGTAATGATATTGCAAAGTGCACTGATCTTTGTAAATGAGCTTTATCCATTATCAGTTGAACACTTATGCCTCTAAATCACTTAAATTCTCATGTAGTGGGTTTATACATTTTTGGTAGATACAAATTAAATATATTTATTAGTTAAATGTTCTTGGTAATAATCTATACAAAAATGAAATTCATGATATGTAAAATCCATTTGAAATTTTATATACCCGATAATATCTACAACATCTTTCGATATGTTGAAAGATGAATCTGAATTTGTATTCAGCATGATTGCATGCTGCATTGTGGATGCATGTGTGAAGTTTCATATTGGCTGTTTTGAATGTGAGGTTATATTTATCAACTACCATTTTTGACCAACAGAGACCCCACAAAGCCACACAGGAGGAAATGACCAAGTTCCACAGTGACGATTACATCAAGTTCTTAAGGAGCATCCGACCTGATAACATGTCTGAATACAACAAACAAATGCAGCGGTGTAAGTTTCCTTCTTATTTAGAAGTCATTGGTGTTGATTACTTTTTGACATTTTGCATTTAGCTATTGCGTCAGCTTGACAATGAAACTCTAACAAATTATAATGTGATATAATAGAAAAAGTCTCAGTTGATAGGATAGGATGAAAGTATTTGAAAAGATTTTCAGTTTGAAGTTCATATACATGTATTTGAAAATTTTGACTTTGTCCAGAAATAGAATGATGATTAGATCTAGACTTATCTGTTCATTAAACATGACTTGAATTGTTTCCTCAGTCAATGTTGGAGAGGATTGTCCTGTATTTGACGGCATGTATGAATTCTGTCAGCTGTCCACGGGCGGATCTGTAGGTAAGTCCAGTCAATTATACCAGGTCATATTTATGAAGCTAGAACTCATGATTATATATATATTTTTCTGTGAAAGATATTACCCACGAATGTGTCATTCAGGGCCTGTTATATCCACACAGTCATATATTGCAAATCTGAGGTATTGATTGGGAAATTTAGCTACAAATTGGTTAAATTATAATGGCCATTTTCAATTGAGAATGGGGCCTTGTATTTATTGGCCCCTAAATACACTTCGTAATTGGTGCCCTATCATTTTTTAACAGGTTAACTCTGTGGTCTTTTCAAATTGTATCTTCTGTGTTATATATCATAATAGTTATATAGCTAAATATAATTTATATCATTCATACCACCTCTATGTGAACCAGCTGGTGCACAATCCAGCAAATGTGAATTTTGAAATATCATCATTAGAAATTATGCAATGTCATATTACACTCCCAAGAGCTTACAACATGACATTTTCCCCACTATCACATATCTAGATTGGGCCGGTTGAGTGATTGAAAACGAATGGCATCCTTTTGATAACCAGGATGTTTTAAAGACAGCCTCTTGTGTGTTTGGTGTGTGTGAAGTGCATGCAATTTTTTGAGACTGTAGTATACATGTTAGTGTATGTGCCTCTGTGGAGTAGTGGAAACTTTGCAGTTTAATATAGCAATTTTGCAGGTGATTGTATGTAGACAAAGCTACTATTAAAAAGCTGAAAATTAATCATGTTGTTGCTCATGTTGTAGCTGGAGCTGTGAAACTCAACAAACAGGCATCAGACATTGCAATTAATTGGGCCGGTGGTCTTCATCACGCTAAGAAGTCTGAAGCATCAGGATTCTGTTATGTCAATGACATTGTCCTGGCTATTCTAGAACTCCTCAAGTGAGTGTCAGACTTGGAATAGTAATGACTTCTATATTTCAAACAGTTAATTATAACAGCGGTATTAACTTTAGTTGTAAATATTTTTAATAGCTCTGCTATGTGTAATCTCCAAGTATATTGTACATTATATATTAGGGTATCCATTAATAGTATACCCTTGAGATTATGTTTTAGACTGTCACACACCAAAATCAGGATCTATTTTTTATATGTTTTGACAAATCTGATTTCTGAAAAGTTACTTGCCTGATGCATGAAATTGACTAAAACTCTGGGGTGAACATGTATTGAATACCCTATATAGTAAAACCGACAAAAAAGAACACCTGTCTATATAAAGGACAGACACATCAATCCCATTTGGTACAATTTACAAACTTTAGTATAAAGGTAACCTGTCTATAAAGGATGTTTTATCTAATTCCAATTTGGTTTCCTTTATAGACAGGGTTGACTGTATGATCTCTTTTTGAATACAAGTCATTGCTATTTACTAAACTAATCATATTGTAACCTAGATGATAATCATGTAGTTTTAACTAAACAAATATATACAATAAAACATGTACATGATAGTTTACATTTATTTTAACTGATTCCAGATACCATCAGAGAGTGTTGTATGTTGATATTGATATACATCATGGAGATGGAGTTGAGGAAGCTTTCTACACTACAGATCGGGTCATGACTGTCTCATTTCACAAGTACGGGGAATATTTTCCTGGTACTGGAGATCTCAGGGTAAGTTATATTACATTTCACAAGTACGGGGAATATTTTCCTGGTACTGGAGATCTCAGGGTAAGTTATATTACATTTCACAAGTACAGGGAATATTTTCCTGGTACTGGAGATCTCAGGGTAAGTTATATTACATTTCACAAGTACAGGGAATTTCCATCTTTGCATATTACAGAGTTGGATCCTTTGTGGGTTGGTATCCATTGTGATGCAATTAGTATGTGAACGTAATTTATGTTGTTTTCTCAGACAAGTATGATGTTACACTTGCAAATACATGAATAATATAAATCAACCTCAATAACGTACTCCAAAAATATTGGACGTTTTTTTATTTATTTTTTTTTATTTAGGATATTGGTGCAGGCAAGGGAAAGTATTATGCTGTGAATTTTCCTCTTCGAGATGGTATAGACGACGAGTCCTATGAATCTATATTTAAGCCGGTATGTACACTGTTACATTAACGAATAACAGAAATGAGAAACCAGCAGCTAAATTCAAAACACAATTTAATTATATATACAATATTATACAGAGATGGTTTACAATGTCTAAAGTAATTGGTGGTGGTACAAGAGTAGTACGATGATTTAAAGTGTTACTTATCTGTATGCGAATGTCCTGGTATAATCCTTGATCCTTCCAGGCTTCAAATTAACAATAATCACAAATCCACAAGGAAATTGAATGTCCACCGATGATTTGTAAAGTTCCAGGCAATATGAATAAATCCACACAAAGTGTTGTAATAATCCACAGATAAAGTCACAATAGCTCTCCCAATAGAATCTTATATGGCGCTGTACAATTCTTGATATGTCTTATTACAGGTCTCATTACAGTTCTGATTAGCTTTGGACAGTTGGAGTATATATAGCTAAACCCTAATTCAAGAATATTGGAGAACCTTCTACTTCTAGAAATATCTAACTAAAAACAGTAAACAAATAAACACACATAACTTTCTGGAAATAGATCATTCTAGATCTCTACTTAAAATCAACATGTTTACAAACATATTTGTTTATACATGATTATATTCTAGAAAGTTCTATAACCTAGATTAATGATATGACCTTTATAGGATGTATTGATAAAAAAGCTATAGGAGTTATCTCCCTTATCTCATAACTACATGTATTTAGTGTCATACATAACAACACAAAACCTGCTGAAGATACTCTACTGGTCTGTTCAGATTTTGTTTCTGTCAAAGTAACGCAAGGATACCTGGTTGTTCAACGGATACTAGAATTTGCACAATCATCATCACAGCTATATAAATGATATGCAGAAAATCAAATTAGCATGAACATATTTTAGCTCTGACAGCAGTTTTTGCCTGAAAATTGCTTAATGGACATGAACCTAAATAAACCATGTAAATTTGAGTAAAATACATATTTAAGACGTGTCAGATACCTTACTAAGTAATATATATCAGTTATTGTGCAAATATGTCAAATAAAATAATTGTAATGGAAATTTCATCTTTCTGTATTTTGAACCGGCCTGGTCGAATTTTTTATAGACTGAGTGTATCGTGTTGAACTTTAGTGATGTTGAACTTTAGTGACCTCCCACAATGCACTGCACAAATTAAATGAATGTAACAAAATTGTGGGTCAAAAACGTGGGTGAAGCGAACACAAACGAATTTCGATAGAAAACAGAGTATGTCAAGAGTCAGTAACCTACGCATTGGGAAAGTAGGTAAATATGAATGGATCGCTGAAATGCAAGAGACGGGAGCAACTTCCCAATTTATACTTGCGTGATGTACATATGTGCAATAAGTCAAGAACCTCCCTTCGCGGTGCCCCGTCGAATGAAAAGTCTGATTTGACTTTTGACTTATCATTCTTACGCTAAATACAAATTGTTTTATAACATATATTAACAAATATGGCTTAAACTTCATTTGTCAACCATCGTAAATTAGAAAATAATCTAAAAATGTGGAAAACTAATATTCCTTGTCATGTCAGCAAGTTTGTTGTTCATTATAACCTCGCTTTCGACCAACTCTCTATTTTTTGTGTTCCAAAAATAGAATATGACGGCCTATTTTTATCATTTTTGGGGTAGGTATTCCCCACAATTTCCTGTCGTTTTAGATAGCCAATCATTGTAATAAAATATTCAATAAACATCTGAAAATCATATCTAAGCTTACAGAACAACTTATTTAAGGTTCATGTCCCTTTAAAAATGCTTTAGTACTGATAAAATCTCTGTTTACAGTAATCCTAATGTTATAACCTTTGATATCTGTAGGAGATATAAATGTTCTGCCACACAAATGCTCTGATAGGTTATGGTTTATTTATAACAAGTGATAAAGGTCATGGTTTATTTATAACAAGTGAAATAGGTTATGGTATATTTATAACAAGTGATAAAGGTTATGGTATATTTATAACAAGTGATATACATTGTAGGTCATGGTATATTTATAACAAGTGATATAGGTTATGGTATATTTATAACAAGTGATAACGGTTATGGTATATTTATAACAAGTGATATACATTGTAGGTCATGGTATATTTATAACAAGTGATAAAGGTCATGGTTTATTTATAACAAGTGAAATAGGTTATGGTATATTTATAACAGCTGATATAGGTTATGGTATATTTATAACAAGTGATATAGGTTATGGTATATTTATAACAAGTGATATAGGTTATGGTATATTTATAACAAGTGATATAGGTCATGGTATATTTATAACAAGTGATATAGGTTATGGTATATTTATAACAAGTGATATAGGTTATGGTATATTTATAACAAGTGATATAGGTTATGGTATATTTATAACAAGTGATATAGGTTATGGTATATTTTAACAGGTGATGACCAAAGTGATGGAGATGTATCAGCCTAGTGCTGTAGTGTTACAGTGTGGAGCTGACTCCTTGTCAGGAGACAGACTCGGCTGTTTCAACCTCACACTCAAAGGTAAATCATTTAGATTTACAATAGTAAGCCTTGAATGACATAAATCTGCTTTTTAAGTCTGAAGCCTTTAGTCTAATGTCATTTTTAACTGCTGTTGAAAGGTGAACATACAGTCCTTGGCGGTCTTGATGTCAGACAATACATTTTAATTTGAAGCATTTTGTTTAATGTCATACTCAATCTAAATTTAAAACGTAAATATTTTATACAAGGCATTGAGTCTCAAATTCACGTTTTGTTTCTTCAACCTTCGTCTGTAAATGAAAGGTAAGATATTTGGGTGGGTTGAAAATATCCCTTAAAAAATCTGAAGCCTTCGGGCCGAGCATTGTTCTATCTTGACTATCTCAGGTGTTTTCTTACTTAAAACTGCTGTTGACTAATTGTGTAACATCTACAGCTACAGGTAAGGTCCTTGGCGTATAATGTCTCTTGATCATGTGCATTGCATGACAATACATTTTAATTGTGAATTTGAATTCTCTTCATTTTTGTTTAATGGCAGACAGTCATACTCAAATATCTAAAATGTTTAAAACGTAAATATTTTGCGGTTTATTAAATGTCAGAGGACCATTCACTTGACTTGTCTCAAGGTTAAATTCATGGTTTTGTTTCTTCATATGACCTAAAACATAATATCAAGCTTTAGTGGATTCTAAAGGTCTCAGTAAATGAAAAGGCTTAATTTTGAATATTAGGCTTTTTGATTCTTGGTGGGAAATTATTCATTTTGATTTATGTGTTACGTGTATGTATTCAAGAAATGAGACCTTAAAAATTTTATAGATTTCTATTTAAAATCAAAAATCATTGTAGGAATGCCTGTGCTGTCGAAAAACTAAAGAGTCTTGATTTTCAACACAAGAATAATTTTATGCGTTGTGTTGATGTGATTGGATTTATGCCGATGTCCACGAAAATATAAAACAGAAAATATGTAATGATATGTATTATTGAAGTTTTCTATTACATTTATGTTGAATTTGATTACATCTACTTGTTATTTATTTGTCCAATTTTACAATGTGCATGTAGTGTCACTCTCTACCTTTCGTTGTACATTAGTTTACCTGGAACTGTAGATTAGTTGTACAGGTAAACTAATCTACAGTGAAAGGTCTACTAATCTACAGACAGAACAAGTACTGAACAATAGGCTAAATAAAGTACTGTGGACAACAAAAGATGACATCATAGCCATGTTTTAAATTTAGTTTTACACTAATTTGTATCAAAACTGTAAGTGAAAGGTGATGATCAATAGAATTACCATCATGTGATCATATTTGTTGTGAATTGGGCTTAAGGTTTTAGCCATACTAAGAATAGTGCATTACATAGCCGATATCACATATGATCATTAGTATAAATCATAAGTGTGATCATAAGTTCTCAATTAAGGGTATATTGATTTTAGCCATATTTACATAGAATTATACATTATATAGAGTTAGCTTCCCTGTGACATGTCACAGAATGCAAATAGTACATTATAAGCGTTATCTCCCCTGCAACAGGTCATGGAAAGTGTGCCGAGTTTATGAAGAAGTGGAACCTGCCCTTATTGTTACTTGGAGGTGGGGGTTACACCATCAGGAATGTTGCTCGCTGCTGGACCTACGAAACATCTATAGCTCTGGGAGTGGAAATAGCTAATGGTAAGGCCATGTGGTAGAGACTTAACTCTGTAATCTAGAGACATATGTATAAAAAAATATGAATCGGAGAAAAACAGACTCGCTATGACTGGCATTGGTCTGGTGCAAGTTCTCTACAAAAATGTTTTGATTTGCTGTAACTTACTCTGTAATCTAGAGACATATGTATAAAAAATATGAATCGGAGAAAAACAGACTCGCTATGACAGGCATTGGTCAGGTGCAAGTTTTCTACAAAAATGTTTTGATTTGCTGTGAAATTTGTAAGAGAAGGTTTAATACTTATGTAATACACAGGTTTTAAATGTGAAAGCAAATTATTGATGAGTGTAAACATTTCCTTACTGTGTGATTTTGATATTTACCGCTGAGAATGTTTTATTTTATAGAATTGCCTTACAATGACTACTTTGAATACTATGGACCAGACTTCAAGCTTCACATCAGCCCGTCTAATATGGCCAATCAGAATACAGGAGAATACATGGACAAAATCAAGTAAGTCTTTTTCCTTATATTCATAACATAAGTTATTACATAAAATTTTAATGCCTTCATAAATTTTAGATATTACAAAAATTTCAATGTCTTCATATATGTTAGCTATTACATCAATATCAATGTCTTCATATATGTTAGCTATTACATCAATATCAATGTCTTCATATATGTTAGCTATTACATCAATATCAATGTCTTCATATATGTTAGCTATTACATCAATATCAATGTCTTCATAAATTTAGTATCATCTATGTTCTCTGTATTTTGGAACAATGCTAGTCCCTAGAAACAGACATTTTATTACATTAAGATATATAATATATCTTGGTTGTCAACTTTTTAAAGTTGATCTGACTTAAATTTTCTATTTTTCATTTTCTATTTTAATTTTTTTTTTCAGAACAAGGCTATTTGAAAATTTGAGAATGTTGCCTCATGCTCCAGGTGTCCAGATGTCAGGTAAGTACCGGTTGTTATTTCACACTATGATTTTATCAATTTGTATTAATTTCAGAATCAGAAGCTAGGATGACAAAGATGTTTTATTCTGAAATATTAAAACACATCACTTATACCTGTATCCTGAACTACTTTTAAATTCTCGTATTCTGAAGGAAATGATTTAAGTTCATATTCAGTGTACATATACATAAATAATCCAATGTTAGTATAATTTTGTTGGTTTAATTTTTGATCAGCCATTCCTGAAGATGCTCTAAATGACGACAGTGATGACGAAGATAAAGAGAACCCAGATACTCGTGTTTCCATTAGAGCTAACGATAAGAGGATTGCGTGTGATGAGGAATTCTCCGACAGCGAAGATGAGGGTGAGGGAGGAAAACGTGACCGACAGAATTACAAACCTAAAATCAAGCGACCTCGCACAGATGATGAAAAGAAGGAGGGAGAAAAAGGTATAAAAAAATTAAGATGCCGCAGCCGTTTGAAGGAATCAATTTGCAATTTCAATGTTGCTTTTGTTGCCATCAATATATTTTGCAAAAACTAGAAAAGAAAATAAACATAATGCATGCAAGTTATGAAATTAAGTCCTTTTGGATGTTCTAAATATTGAATGGATGGCTTTATGACTGTATTTACATTATTGCTGGTGTACCTCTGAATATCACCTAAGGTTCTGATATTATAAGGACACAATGTTTATATCACAATAAATTACAAAGAAACTGAACTTGATGTGGTACCTTCTGGTTGCAACAAAGCCCTGACCTTAAAAATCTTATCTTACCAGGTATAAAAAATGGTGGTCACTACACATATCAAGTCAATATACCACTTTCATTTTAATTTGATGGCTTTGAGATTTTACTGTTTATTTTGAATTAATTAACACTTAATTAATACTTGCAAATATCATTTTTTCAGATGCAAAGGAGCCTAAAAAAGATTCACCCGCTGAAAGCAAAGAGGAACCGCCCAAACCAGCAGCTGAAAAAACGTGAGTTAATCTGTTTATCTATTTAATATTAAAGTTATGAGTCAGGGGAGATAATCCGAGAAAAAGTCATATAGCAAAATTAAGGTACAGGTATATAAACTTTCAATACATAGTTGAAATGTTATTCTTTGCAATAATCATTATACAAAATTATTGTTTCATGAAATAATTGATTTTGATTTATTGTTTTCAGTGAAGAAAAGCCGACAGAGACTGCTGAAAAGAAAGGTATGATTCGAATGACTACAGTGTTTTTGAATATCTGCATCAGACTTTTGTTAAAATGCTTTGAAACTTTCCTGGAAGATTTGTCTGGCATTAATTAAATTAAAGTTATATATCAGGCACACCTGTTAATTTATGATACGATAAATACTGTTTTGTTAGACATACAGTATAACAATGCTTTATCAAATTCTGTGGTTGTGAACTTTGTATTGACAATAACAATTACTATTCTGTAGAATCTGCGACACCACCAAGTAAACCAGAACAGCCTGCTGAGACCAAGGAGGATACGTCTGGTGCGACAAAGATGGAACATTGACAATGATGAATGTGGTCTTTATCAGACTTAATTACAGGCTGGACCAACCAAACCATTAGTGTGTCAAGGTCGAGCTGAAATTTAAATCTGCCCCAAAAATATAGGGTAGTGATTTGTTGTCATGGACATAAACTAGATCCAGGCAAACTACAATCATGACATGTGTTCAGTTTTTCCAGCATCTAGAATTTGACAGTAGTTTCAGAAATATTTGAGTCAGGAACTTGATGCCAGTGGTGTTCCGCTCCATGCAGGATCTACGGTCCAAATTACCAGCATGTGCATATTTATGACAATTTGTCAGACTGGGAAATTATCATGAGTAATTTATTAAGCTTGTCTTGTACAGATGAAAATATTTACATATCTTGATGTCCCTCGATATTCTGTGTGCTGTAACCTTCTGCAGATAAACATCAAGTAAGAATGTCATTAAATTGGGGGATTAATACATCTGTAAGCACCACTTACATACATAAACTTACGTGAGTGCTATGTCTGCATTGTACGATTAAGGTATTGCAATGATTATGTTTGATATGTTATATTAACAGAACAAGGTATTATCTAATTCATTCATTTTCATGTTACATCACGATTACATCATGTGTGTGAGGGAGGGAAGGGGACGAATCATAATCATCGTCAAGTATTTGATATCTGGGGGGTCAAATCCCCAAAGTTTAATAATGTATATATTATTTATGTGTCCATTTTATTAACTGCATAATGTATTCATTTTGACATGCCTCTGTAACTTCTGATACCAATAATGTAACAAATTTGTCCATTTCGGCCTTTTCCGAATTTTGCAAACAAGTGGGTAAATTATGTAAAGATACAAGTAAGGTTGTCATGGATATCCGATGTGGAAGATCTTGAAGACTTCAGGACATTTTAATGGTAGAAACGATTGGAAGTTTTTCATTATCATATATATTATGTTGATTTTCCACCATTAAAGATGTTCTTAATTTTTTCTTCTTGTTTATCTTTACCGGTAAATCATGTATTGTCTCCCCTTTGATAGTCAAGTAAGGTGAGATAAATCTTATATTGTCTCACCTGTGTTATCCAACGGCTACAACAAGATTGAAGTCGACTTTTGTAACTTTGTCGATTTGTGTAATTTTGTCAAGTTGCTCATTGCATCAGTATATGGACAAAAATTTTAAAAAAAAAAGTGTTTTGTCCTGCTTTGGTTAATTTTAGGATAATAACCGAGAATTTAGTGGATTTTGAGAATTGATGGTACTATTACCAATTTCAACTGAACTGAAACTTGGCCAAGTTACTTTTTGCAGCAGTCAGAACACATCGACGACTAGTGAGGAAAATATTTTGCAAATTTCTAATGTTTTTGGGTAAAAAATCACTTTGAATTTTACTAGATTTGGAGAATTTGTGCTGAAATGTGCTTTTTCACAAAATTTATCAAATTCCAACCTTGCTGAAACTTGATCAAGTTCTTATTTCTATCATTATATACATGAAATCTATGTAGAAAGTCCTGATTGTCTTATCTCAAATAAATATTAAAATCAAGTGCAAAGCTGGATAATATGCAAGACAAATTATTCATGTGAAGCATTCTTGTTAGATACAAAAAAAAAAATATATATATATATATATGATGCACAAATGGTCTAGCCCGATGAAAATTCCAATGAACTTTATTTAATGGAGTTTGCGTCTATCCAATGCCGAAAAGAAATGAATACAAACTTCGCCAAAAGTACCAAGAAATATGCCAGAGGAATCCAATTAAAAAAGGACATAATTTTTGGAACACCCTTTGAGATATACCTGCTTAAAACAAATCATTTAACGATGTTTTCTTTTGCGGAATAGAGGTTGAAAACGTGTTGAGAATTACCGTTTCTTAATGTAACATTTACCAGACATTTCCAATCTTGGTACCAAGGAGAACAGTAGAAAGTTTTACTCTTGTCATATGAGTCAAATGTTTTACTTAATGTAAGGTTGGTGAGTTGTTTTGCGTTCAGACAAGAGTAACAATATACTTTGATCTAACGACAGCTAGTTGGGGTGTGATCTTAACTGATACGATTTTGAGATAACGCATTCTAGTTTACATAACTATTGTTTTCTTGTGCTCTAAAAGATGCACAAGGCTCGTCTTTAACCACGATAAGAACCTGTGATATTTTACAGAAGAAACTCGAGGAACACACAAAGTGTTTAGTCGAAAACTTATTAAGATTATAAAATTTTAATTGAAATACAGTAAAGCATGCCGGAGCAAAAGACAATAAGAAAGCCCTTCACGGGTGTTGAAGATGGGTGTATTTATTAAAATACAGGTAACCAATTTTGGTTCACTAAATAATCACAAATGGTTGACCATGGCATTTGAACCAATTTATATAATCATTGGCCAGTTGAATCCATGTTTGGAACCCATAACTTTGGATTGTCCTGATCTAATATTTCAGTGTTAATTTAGAAGTACACTTACTATTACATGAATGTAGATTCCGAGTTTTACCACGTTCATGCTGATTTTCGAGTTAACCGGACCTGGTTAAATTGTGTTTGAATGACAATCGTTTAGTGTCTACGGAAGTTCTTCTCTTCACAAAACTAGCACTTAAACAAAAGCCATGGACAAACGACAGTTGTATGTAAAGTCGTGATCAAACTATGGCGCTCCATAGGTAATATTAGATTGCATGACGCGTCTTTCCCAAAACTGGTCGTCAATGTTTGACGTTTGTATCTTGCAGTTGTATGCATTGGATAAATTTGGTTTGCCATGCCGTGAGTAAAAGCTGTTTGGAAATCGTAACCTTTGGCAGAATTTACCTGCGATCGGGATTGGACGAACGGGTCTGAAATTGCAGTTTTGTAAGTCTTGATCAATTTTGGTCTGCACCGCAAACTTTGGGCTGAATTGGTCTACAATCGAAAGCTTTCGACAAAGTGGCCTTCAATAAAATAGCTATTGAAATTCTAGATAATGTATGTTGGGAAATGTTGGTTTGTGGATGTGGGCTTTGGGCAAAATCAGTCTGCAATCGTGCAACATTTATCTTATAAGTATAAAATTTGGCTGAATCATTGTACATAACTTATATAATTAATCCTAGGCTGCGATAAGTTGAGATTATCGTCCTTTGCGTGGAAGGACGCATGGTTGAATTGTATAATATGCCAAGTTGCGTTTATTCGTCTTATTTTCTGAAAAGACAACCGAGAAAAAATATCAGAATTCTGTGAATTTTTAATGCTGCCCTTTTCGGTGAGAAAAGATGATACTTTACGCCTTTCCTGGCGACAAAACAAGACGTTATAACAACCCCTGACTATCTCATGGTAAAAATCATTCGATGTTTGAACAATATTTCAGATTTTATGCATTATCACCATAGCACATGTTTTATTACCGGCTCACTGGACTTTCAAGTTCTAAGTAACACAATATTAAATCATGTAAATAGTGTTAACTGTTAAACAAGTCACTGATAAAAGACCTAGCTCTCTGGTCATATCCTTGAATAAGGAATAAGATATTTGCGCTTTCCGGTGTCAAGGATGTATAGAGGCGTTTTGGGGTTTAGATCAGTCTTGGGTTTCCGCATTCAGTCGTGTCCATTATTAATTGTATATTGTACAATTTGGAATCAAAGCATGGTGAAAGCCACATGACATAAATCAATTAAACACACGTGACTTGTATAGTGACCAAGGAATTTGGTTATTTATACGTGACAAACAAATGTATGTGACAAGCACATGTGATGTAAGTTCACCTGCATTGCAATACTATACATTTCAGTAGCATATAGTAAGTCCAGGTAACATTGTTCATTTATCGATTTCCATTGATATCTATTGATTTCTGTTGTTGTAATTTATCTATATGTAATTAAATGTAGATAAATCGATATGTGTGAAATCCATCGATCAATGTCTGAAGAAATTTCATTTCAATGAAAATTCTGTTTATGCATGCGTGGCATCTATTTAGTAAGCAAAAAAAAATAAATAAATAAAAAAAATACAAACATTAAATGAGGGAGATCTACAGAGATCAAATTAAATCTGATATTTATGACAAATAGGTTATCAACTATGGCAAGCCAAGTTACTTTTTATTCCAATTTCCGATATCGGGAATTCTAATTTCCGATATCAGAAATTCAATTTCCGATATCAGAAATTCTAATTTCCGATATCGGGAATTCAATTTCCGATATCGAGAAATCAATTTCCGATATCGGGAATTCATATTAATTTTTGATATCGGAAATTCTAATTCCGATATCAGAAATTCTAATTTCGATATCGGAAATTCTAATTCCCATATCGGAAATAAGAAAACAAATTCTGATATGGGTAATTCTATTTCCGATATCGGTATTTCAATTTCCGATATCGGAAATGAAGTATCATCTGCAATGCAAATAATGAGTAGAGAGAATTTCCGATATCGGGAATTGAATTTCCCATATCGGAAATTGTTTTCTAATTCCCGATATCGGAACTAGAATTTTCTATATCGGAATTAGAATTTCCGATATCAAGAATTTTTGTTCTAATTCTGATATCAGAATTAGAATTTCCGATATCGGAATTGAATTTCTGATATCGAGAATTCTAATTCCGATATCGGAAATGATATCGGAAATGAATTTCCGATTCCGATATCGGAATTAAAGAATAAAAAGTAACTTGGCTTGCCATAATCAACATGCATAAAAATAGTTTGTATGAGGTGACCAGCTCTTATTATATTATTTGTAAACAGACTGTATACCCGTAGTTCACTTTAAAAATATTGAGAAATTTAGTTAATGTATACAATAGAGATAGATTTTTAGTAAAAGAATTGAAAATTTTATAACCACGTGCAAGAGAGAAAAATGAAAAGAAAAAAATGGGCTTGAGAAAAAGCAAAATAAAAAAAAATGAAATCGAAATATGTTTAATACGCAACCCGGAACAGTTGAATAAAGTTGTTAATAGAAATGTAATATTGATGATTGGTCTAATTGCGGTATAATTTCTAAAGGTACAAACTTGCACATGTATTCAACATTCAACTCAAATTATATTTAATATCAGTTAAACATAGATTTGTACACTCCTATACGTATCCGGTTGTATTCAAATACTAGGCCTATAGGTCGGGTTGTGTAATTATCTTGTTTACTGTAATCTAACCACAGAGATACTTCATAAGATGGTTCGTAATCTTACATCTAAATAAAGCTTTAAGCGACACGGTAGAAAGTCTTCGCCTTGTTGTATTGTTGCTATGTGAAAGCGTCTAAGTTGTCAAGTGCTAACTTGATTTGATCACGTGATACCAACAAATATGGCGTACGTCTGAGCGGGCACCTGTTGGGAATAAGCTGTCATAACACAGCTCTATTAGCGATAAAATTAACTATCGGTGAGTTTTGAAACGTGATTCAAGTGATATATTCGTGTCTCTAATATTAACAACAATTTGCAGCGAAGAGTCATGTAAATCTAAGATAAAAGCAGTTAAAATTCTCCGATATTTTAAACTCTCGACTTTGGCATTTATCATCAGATTTGGATCGAATATTGGACAACTGTCAACTAGGTACAGTATGGTGGTCAAACGCTTTCAGGATCAGAAATTAAACTTTTCTCCAGATAATGTTTCACCTTTTCAGATACGGGCAAACAATACATTTATCTGTTCCTAAAGACCTTGTACACTATACTGGTTTTCGTTTTAGTTTATTGTGATCAATGTACAAATGTATCTAGATATGTACATAATGTTTGCATTGTCCTTGAATTTTTTTACATTAATTGATGTACTCACGATCTAGATGACATTTTTTTCTTACCCCTTTTTTAAGCAAAGAAGGAAAAAAATACGTTGCACATACATGTTAATTACTCCCAATACCTGACACTTACCAGCATTCCTTGCCTCCCCCTGATTAATTTTCCAGACAGAACTTCTCACGTTCCTCATACAACTCAATCCCTGCATGCTTATTCACCACATTCTGAACCTCCTTGAACTTTAAAGTAAACATTCAACAGCCCCCTACCCTCACATCCACACAACCCACCATAAATCTACAGTCCCCCCTCCTCCACATCCACACATCCCACCTTCAATCTACAGTCCCCCCTCCCTGACATCCACACACTCTACCTTCGATCCACAGTCCCCCTCTCCCCCACATCCACACACCCCACCTTCAATCTACAGTTCCTCTCCCCCACATCCACACACCCCACCTTCAATCTACAGTTCCTCTCCCCCACATCCACACACCCCACCTTCAATCTACAGTCCCCCCTCCCCCACATCCACACACCCCACCTTCAATCTACAGTCTCTCCCCTCCCCCACATCCACACATCCCACCTTCAATCTACAGTCCCCCCCTCCCCGATATCCATACACTCCACCTTCGATCCACAGTCCCCCTCTCCCCCACATCCACACCCCCCACCTTCAATCTACAGTCCTCCCTCCCCCCCACATCCACACACTCCACTTTAATCCACAGTCCCCCCTCCCCCACATCCACACACTCCACCTTGATCCACAGTCCCCTCCCCTGCATCCACACATACCACCTTCGATCAACAGCCAGCTACACCCACATGCACACACCCAACCTTCGATCCACAGTCCCCCCTCCCCAACGTCCACACACCCTATTCTTTAGCACCCTACCCCCACACCCAACATTTCACTGTCCCTCTCTCCCCACATCCACATACTCCACCTTTGATCCACAGTCCCCCTCCCCCACATCAACACACCCAACCTTCGATCCACAGTCAAACTTTTCCCACATCCACACACTCCATTTTCGATCCACAGTCCCCTCCCCTCACATTCACACATCCCACCTTCCATCCACAGTCCCCTCCCCCCACATTCACACACCCCACCTTCCATCCACAGTCCCCTCCCCCCACATTCACACACCCCCACCTTCAATCCACAGTCCCCCTCCCCCACATCCACACACCCCACCTTCGATCTACAGTCCCCCCTACCCCACACCCACACACCTCGCCTTCGATCCAGTCAAACTTTCACCACATCCACACATCCCACATTCCACTGCCCCCTCCCCACTGCCCCCTCCCAACATCCACACACACTACACACTCCACTGCCCCCCTTCCCCCATCAACACACCCCACATTTAACTGCCCCCTCCCCACATCCACACACCCCACAAATTCCACTGCCCCCCTCCCCACATCCACACACCCTACATTCCACTGTCCCTCTCCCCATATCCACACACTTTCCCACTCCACTTGACATATCTTGCATGTGTACTCCACACCTCTCCACAATAGGATCCCTAACTTCCCTACATTTCACACTATCCCCACATACTAGATATACTTCGATCTTCACTTTTCATACCAAGTATATATACCTCCCCAATTTCAGACAGGTCTTTACACTTCAAACCCCACATTCCATGTCTTCCCATATTCCATCCTCCCCACATTTAACTCCGTCTCCATCTTTACCCCATATCTCACAATTCCACACCTCCCCACATTCCACTCCTCCCAAAATTCAGACATCCCCACATTACAAACATGTATAACTCTCCATATTTTACACTTTCTTTACATCCGAGAATTCTACAATAGATCTTAGACAGATGGGAAAACCTGAGTTTCCAGAGAAAGCCCAGGTGATCATTTCACGTCTGTGGTATGAGGTGAAACCCCAATGACTTATATTTGGTAACTTCTACACCTAGCCTCCCTGACCATGTTGTATACATGCATCACCTAAATCTTACTTATTTATTATTTGCATTAAAAGACCTACGACCAAATGATATAAAGTGTACAAATATTTCCAATACTTTTTTTGTCTTTAATTGGTTAAATTGTATAAACTCATGGTAGTTTTCAACAAGATTCATATTAACCCTGGTTTTAAATGAAAACTAGAAGCCATGTTTTCTTTATCGAAAGATTGTGAATATAATCTATACCATTATGACTGCGGACAGATACTTTTTTTTTACTTGTTTATAAGGTCAGAAAGGTTATACAAGTATCAAAACATCTTGCAAGGTCATCAGTATATATTATAATTATGATGATCAATCCAGCAGTCAATCATGCATTATACTTTAAAATTTACATTATAAATCAATTACACTTGGCATCTTGTTCTGAAAATCTGTGTCAGTTATCTTGTAGCCCTGAAATCCATATAGTCAATGATGGCCATTGAAAAAGAATTATTAATTTTTTGATGTGTTATTCTATAAATAGGAGGTAGATTTCATCTACATGTCAAATTAAACCATAACTTGTGTCGTTAAACAATAATTATTATCAAGATATATCATCACGATACAGACCCGTGTACAGACTATACAATGACGCCAAACATTTAACTCAATTGTCTACTGATTTCACGGTTGAGATATTTCCATAAGAAACACTTCATGGTTTGAGACTCCATTATCAGCAAGATTAAGGAGACCTTGCAATGTTATACACTACAGTGTTAATCCTTCAGTGTTTTATAATACTGTATTACCTAACACATATATAACTTATTGAGTGACCTCCATCCATTCTTTACTCACATGTATGTTATACTTACGACCCAATAAGCGCCCATGTTCTTATAAGCATGTACCCCTCCCTTTTTGAGGCCTCATTTCATGATTGCATGCCCACACATTAGACCAAAACTGTCAAAACTGTATAGGTTTGCAATAATTTTGTCTTATTAAGCATCTTTTCATTTTTTCAATTTTTTTAAACGCCCTAGGTCGAATATGGTTTATTTGATGATTAAAGAACAATTTTTTTGGTGTTCATAAACTTTCCTTGCTAAAAAAAACTCATTAAGTGTATTGCAATTTTATCTAAGGAATTTTATCCACTTTTGTTCACTATATGAACATTGTAAGGGGGGAGGGGAATGAGGTTGAGAGGGTGGGGGGGTCAAGGGGAAATACATAGGAGGAGAATGAGAGGGCTGGGGGAGACCAAGAATGATGGGGAGGGGGATGGTTCAAGTGGAAATAGGATAAGAGGAGGAGTTCGAGGGGGCTGGGGGAGACCAAGAGTGAGGGGGGCGGGGTCAAGGGGAATACGATAGGAGGAGGAGATTGAGGAGGAGGAGGAGGGGGGAGACCAAGAGTGAGGGGGGTGGGGGGGGGGGGGGTCAAGAGGAAATACGATAGGAGGAGGAGAATGATAGGAGGAGGAGGTCAGGGAGCTAGGGAGACCAAGAATGAGGGGGGGGGGGAGGAAAAGGATGAGATTGCATAGAGGGGGATTAAGGATTGAACTGGATTAAAATTAGCAGCCTTTCTGTTAGAAGAAAAATTGTAAGTCCTTAAATCAGGCCAGGATGAATTTAACTTTGATAATGTCTCATTGTCTTTGATCAATTATTGTAACTTTTATGTAAATTATTTGTGTAAAGATCAATACCACAATACTGGTTTTGGTTTCATCAAACCTTTATTTTCATTCGGTACATTTGCTCTATTAGTATCAATCAATTTGACCAAACAAAAACTGTTTACTTATGTTGGCCGGATGATATATATAGTTACAGGTCTGTTAAAATGTTTATGATGGCTTCTTTTAACTTTTACAAGAATGACAGAAGCATGTTTTAATGTAGCAGCAATTGACCAATCACCAGGCAGTTATAATTTAGCCACACATTGGGCTCACATACATGAACGTTTCCATTCAAGGTCGGAAAAACATCATAGCATATACAACACAAAATGTAAAGTCACATTCAGAATCTGCATTGATTGACAGATTGCAGTACAAGGGTTTTGAGATCCAGAACGCCATGACTAAATTACTATTTACCATCAATTAGTCCCACTTTCTGGTGATTATACCATCATATTTAGACATGATTTTTTTTGGGATTAATTGACTTTAAATCATACTTTACCAATGTTGTTCGGGGATCTCAAAACCCCTGTGTTGTAATACGTCAATTACGGTATTATGACTTGCACAAATTTATCACTGTCTGCACAAACCTCTTCAAAGTCAACATTGTCCTAAATTTGATTGTGCTTATAAGTAAGTAGGTTAAGAATATTTGATGATTATTCTGTGTAAATATATTTTATGGTAGCTTTGTATTGGGATTGAAATTAAATCCTGTTTTTATAATTACACTAGGGTAGATTAATGAACTCAGATCTACACACATATTTAAGACACTCCCAAAACCACAATGCTATTTGAGTAGTTGAAGCAATGAAATACACCTCAATATATTTGATTTACCTATCTTTTGTATACTACATTTAAAAATAAATATTTACTTTATTGTTGGTATACATAACACTTTTGTATACCTGTATAATGTATACCCTCTGAAAAGGTTGTAAAATTCTTTCACTTTAATTCAGCGTTATTATTCTGAAGTCTGTTGCAACAAATGAAAGTGTTTCTGTATTATAGGGTTAGACAAAAAAAGCATTAGCAGATTGAATGTGTAGATTTATACGAAGAGTGTGACAAGTTCGCTGTGATTGTATAATATAGATTTATGGTGCAGATTAACCGTTTGTCCCCATATATAGAGGTACAGTACTGCGTGTTGAGTGTCAAACCAATTGGTTGTCTGCCAAAATACCTGTATGTGTATTTATAAATCCTTACCAGAACTGATTAGGAAAATGGAACGTTAAGTTTTAAACTGGTGAATATTATCATTTTAAAAATAATCCAATGTCAAACATATGTAATCCATTTTCCTGCTAGGGATTAGTTTGATAGCTAGGTAGTATAATTTATATTTCCATCAAATTGGAGATTTCCGGCAAATGTTGTATTAGTTGACAATCATCATGTGTTAAATATGTACTATACATGTATATCTATACAATACATAATTAGCTTACAGGTTTAATTGCTTTGAATCTATTTGCTTTCAGAATCAAGTTGTACATGGGTTCGGAGTACAACAAAATATTGTAATTCACCATACATGTAGTTATGTACCGTTATATAATGTTGTTGAAGTTTTTTCATTTTCTGTTTTTCAGATTCATCAAAACAAAATGGCTTAGATTCAGAATTGTGTTTGTTGAAATGGAAATACAGGATTGCACAACAGAAGAGCGTTTGGATTATATTTTGAAATTGACTTGTTTAATTTGATTGGATGATAAGACAACAGAAGGCCCCGGGGCTCGAGAGGATGCAGGGCATGAAGCCTAGCTCGTCAGTCAGCTCCCTGGCATCAGCTGAGAAACAAGGTAAGGACCTATATTTGATCATCCTAAATATAAGTATGTATAAGCTAGGACACGCAGCCTGCCATTCCTATATTGTATAACAGGAAAAAATTTTGGGTTTTAGAGCTTTCAAACCATTTATTGGATAGAAAAATTCGAGGTTAGCAGATGGTACGAAAACAGAATATATAAATCATGATTTATTGTTTTTATTTTCCTGGCAAGGCAACCATGAAAACAATGAAAGTTCTACACAACGAAAGTTTCATGTTATATCTTAATTACCTCAGTTATACACCTGCATTGGTCAAAATGTATGGTCTGATTCAAGATTTACCTTGAATTTTTTAACTATAGGTATAAATTGCTAGTTGGTGATTCTTTTTCTGTGAACTCATGCTTTTTTGACTGCCATCAAAACCTTTATGGTGCCTATTATGGTTGGTTGTTAGTTTAACTTAGTTATAATTTTGGTTAAACTTTTTGGGAACAGCACAGTTGTATTAAAAGATTAATATTACATTTACCAGTTCAGGTTTGTTTTTAGGTTATGACCCTCGATCTGCTCAACACTTTGCCCTTCCGTCCTCAACACAGGCCTGGGACCTAGTTATTCAAATTGTACACTAAGGCTTACTAGCTAGATTAACCCTCTAAGTTAGGTTTTACACACATAAATATATAGAGTCTATATATGGTTAGACAGTTAATCTTCCTGATGTTAATTATAAGTCTGAGATCACTAAGTTGTTTACCTGGGGTAATTATTGCATTTAAAGTAATTAAATGCTTACAACAAACTTTTGATCATAAAAATAGACATGCCTGTAGAATAAGGTATATATTTACTTTTAATAACTTCCTGGTGATGAGATAAAGATTTTGTCAGCCGATACCAATCAATCTTACCGAGTGATATTGTAGGTCGAGGATGTTTTCACCAAGCTAGGTTACAATAGGTATGAGATAATTAAAAATTAAAATAAAATGATTTGCAAAAATTTTTTCTCAGTCTGTATACAAGCTGTATGTGATGTTTGGTGTCTTTCACAACTTGCTCCAAACAGGGAGATAGCGCTATAAAATTACACAAGTTTTCACTGTTACAAGGAGACACAACACGAATATACCTCAGACTCCCAAAATCTACAGACATTCACACACACAACTCATTGCTTTCAGGGGAGGCAACCTTAAGTGACCTTAGCTGTTAATAAGACATTAAAGGCCCATTACCTTTCCGGAGCAAAATATAAAGGTTTGTTAAAAAACATTTATAACATCAGAAAATGCGTACCGATGACCTAAAATAAGGTTACGACACCAAACATATGCAAGATTTCCTGCGTAATATATGAAAACAGTGGAGAGTCAATTCGCTGTATTGCCGTCTGGCGCAGTGATAGTCAACTACCGCCCGGTATTTAGGACGACGGCGGGAAACATAATACGACCCGCGTTATGAAAATAAACATGTTATTTATTTTAATCAAATCGTTCAGAAGGTGATAATAAATGTAGTATTAACGGAAAGTTAATAATTTTTGCGACTCTACAAAATTATCGATCTTGTTTTACATTCCCATTAAAAAAATTAAAGCCGTTTCGGAAAGGTAGTGGGCCTTTAAACTTTTATTGTCCATGTATATACAATAGAACCTGCTTTAACAACCACCTCTGTATAAAGACCACCTGCTTAATAAGACCACTTTTCTAGGGTCCCAAACGACCAGTTTCAACACCATTCAATCTGTGTATAAAGACCACCTGGCCAGTGTTCCTGTGTCTCTGAGTCACAGACAGGTTTGCCTGTATTTGTATTGGAGATGGAGCAATATTTATTCAGTAATTTGCATCGAGAAATGATAATGCATTAGCCGTCAACATTATTCAGGAATTTATGATATATTATGATGAATGTTGTAGGAATGCTGACGTCATAGTTGATCAGCTTATTGTTGTTTAATGTAATGTTTGTAATGCATGCAACCAGCATTAGTTGGATAAACCCATCGGTATTAAAATCTTTTGGTTTCGTCGATTTATATCTAGATACAAATAAATCAATATTGAAATCTTTCGGTTTTGTCGATTTATATCATGATACAAATATATTCCTTTTAAGATAATTCAAAACTTGGATTTTGATTAAACAATAGCTGTCTTTGGGGCCAAGCCCATTGTTGACTGAGTAATTTCGGAAAATTGTTAAACAAACACATTTGGGATCTGATCAATTTTGATCTTTATACATGTTTGTTTGGTTTGTGTGCCATTAAGGTGAATACAGTCCCACATTGATTGGACTAACCTAGGTTTGTCCTATAGCTGTGATTGGACTAACCTAGGTTTGTCCTATAGCTGTGATTGGACTAACCTAGGTTTGTCCTATAGCTGTGATTGGACTAACCTAGGTTTGTCCTATAGCTGTGATTGGACTAACCTAGGTTTGTCCTATAGCTGTGATTGGACTAACCTAGGTTTGTCCTATAGCTGTGATTGGACTAACCTAGGTTTGTCCTATAGCTGTGATTAGACTAACCTAGGTTTGTCCTATAGCTGTGATTGGACTAACCTAGGTTTGTCCTATAGCTGTGAACATCAAACAATCGCCCCTCTAGGACTGATGGAGCTTTGGATACAGACATTTCACTACTCCAGGCCTCCAGGCAGATGTTAAGTCTGATAATTGCCAGCATACAATATATTGCTTCCTGTGTATCAGACATGAAATAATGGTTGTCTACGGACTAATGTGTCTGTAATGTACGTCCTTAACAGAGACTGTAACAATATTGACATCATTAAACTATTGCATTTTCGCTTTCATGGTTAATATTACTTTGATCACAGAATCACGTAATCAAGGTCTCAAGTATTATTTGGAAAAATGTGTTCATCAGTCACATTCATCAGTTCTATACTGTCTTCACAATCGCATTGTGAAATCAATTGTGGGTTACTTACAAATGTACTTTCTTGGTTTAATTAATTAGGCCTATCAAATTATTTTATGGGAAAAGGTTTGGTGATTACAATTATCACATTATGAAACCGTTAATAATAACTTTTTGTAAAACAAAACATTTGTTAAGAAATTGGCAGAATGAATAAAAAATGGATATAAGTCAAAAAAAATTATTGTGTGAAATATTGGATCATTTAAGATGGATGACATCAGCTGTGTTTATACATATATAGACAAGATATTAGGGCATGAAAGCTTGTTTAAAATTCCTATGGAAAAAGACTACAATTATGTTCATGTCTTCTTAATGATTAAGCTTTCAGGATCACTGGGGTAGAATTCGAATGAGACCTTTCCTTAATTGGCATGAGAGGTTTGTAGCTAGGCTAGAGGTCCACTCTACAGAGAGAGTGACAGCCAATCTAAAACCATTTGTTCAGGAACAAACACTCACAGGTCAAAGTGATCCATTTAGGTTATTTTCAAGGGGAGACATTATATTACATGTGTATATATATATATAAAGGTAGAGGGTGAAGAAAAAGTGTGAAATCTAAAATTAAGTCGCCTTTTACAATCATTTAATGGGGACAGCAGGTACAAGTTTTATGCCAAGCCTGACATAGGATATTACAAATTAACTGTTGAGCAGTACATTTAATACTGTACCATAGTACAGGGGTTTCCATAATTTGTGGTTTTATTACCAATGTACCTGTCTATAAATTGATTGATTTATGGCATGGTGAACCATTAGTTAAATCCAGGATCAAGGGTATCATATAACAAACTTCCCTGAAGAATATATAATAAATGATAAGTTATCCCAGAGACCTTATGTTAATTTGTATCTGTTTCTTAATTCTAGAGCTGTTTACATCAGGAAGAGGTTCTTATTGAGGATAGGTAGTTAAAGTGCTACTCAGGCAAAGGGAGACTGAAGTTGATATATCCAGTATTATTGATTTTGAAATAGAAAATTAAAATTTCCCATCAAAATCTCTCTCCATGTGAAGAAATTAAGTTATATTATTGGAATCTTAAAACGTTCCCCCGACTGGCTATGTTTGTGTTGACATTCCCACGCAGCCTCGCTTTCAGAATTTATTTTTAGAACTACTAAAGTTACATGGGACCTTTCCATAATTTCAATGGTTAAAGCTGGACAATGTAAGCAGAACTTGACTGTCGTTTTGATTATATAATGACTTTTGGTAGGCTAATGAACGCATTTAGACTGTTTTCATTGCCCGACTATTCAATTTAATGTTATTTTCAGACAACTGAAAATATTAGGACTTAATTTACTGGTAATTCTGTTTATTAAGCTAGCTCCATACTTTTGGGAAAACCCATGTCATTTTTTTCTAACAGGTCTTATTTTCTTGCATTTTTCATGTAGATTTCAAATCTATAAAGATAAATGGGTGTTCTCGAACTACTTTTTGAGATATTTGAGCTTGAAATGTACCATCCCTGCAAATTTGCTGACCGAAAATAGAAAAATTCATAAAATTATGTTTTCTGTAATATTAGGGTGAATGTAGTCTCGATCCTGTTGATTTTTTGTCCTAATTTTCTTACGATAGAACAATATACAAAACTGTTTTATTTTTACAAATGCTAACTAATTTTTGTTATTTCCCAGGACTGTTTCTATACGTAATTATCATGTTTTGCCATATTTTCTCCTGTAAAAAATCAATGAATAGGCCAAAAAGGAATTGAAAATCCATGTCAATTTCACAATATTTGTATATGATATGCCCAAGGTAATATGTTTTTCAAATATCATATAAAAACACGAGGTCCTCGATCAAAATTTCACAATTTTGTAAGCTTGAAGTTTGTAACTCGCAACCCTACCCCCATTTCATCCAGTGCTAAGATGGGTTATAATTGATTATTTTTTGAAAATCATGCCGCCAAAAAATATTCCACATCAGTTCATACGTTTTTGTGATATTATATCTGGTTTATGTCTGTTTGTTTATATGATTTTCTCCAAATCGTGTGTTTAAAGGAAATCCGTATGCGATTTTTTTAGAATTCCGGAATTTCGGTCGGCCCGGGTCCCCTCTTATGATTTATAGCGACAAATGGCACTTCCGGTGTTTAAAAATCCATTCCCATTGACGACAGGGACCGCAAAAACCTCAGAGATAGCATATAATTTTCACTTCACTGCTTTTATTTGATTTATTTAATGATTTTAAACATTCAATATTATATGTTGACAATTTTCACCTATTGAAAAAATATCCAAGTGTGATGTCGTGGCGTATCGGAAACCATTCTGGAATTCAAAACAACCTCCGCAACTTCCGGTATAGCGTCATATGAATTGGCGCGATTTTCAAAAGTATGGACCTACCTTAATTTAGAGATATTTTCTTTGCTTATATATATGTGTATTGGATTTCTAAGAATAGAAGAAACTTTACAAAATATGAAAACAATTCACTCAGGCTTTATGAAGATAGTAAAAACTATATTGAGACCTCTTGTGTTTATTACAGATGAAGAACAATCAATTAATACTTACTGCTGCTAGCAGATAATGAAACATATAATTATTCTTATAGTATATGTTGTTATCAGCATTGGATACTGAGTTATTCAGCTGTGCAGCATTTGCTGTTATCAGCATCAGATGCTGAGTTATTCAGCTGTGCAGCATATATGTTATCAGCATTGAATACTGAGTTAATATGTTGTGCAGCATATGCTGTTATCAGCACTGGATACTGATTAATCAGCTGTGCAGCATATGTTGTTTTCAGCATTGGATACTGAGTTTATCAGCTGTACAGCATATGCTGTTATCAGCATTCATGGATACTGAGTTAATCAGCTGTACAGCATATGCTGTATTTCAGCATTGGATACTGAGTTAATCAGCTGTACAGCATATGCTGTATTTCAGCATTGGATACTGAGTTAATCAGCTGTACAGCATATGCTGTTATCAGTATTGAATACTGAGTTAGTCAGCTGTGCAGCATTTGCTGTTATCAGCAATGGATACTGAGTTAATCAGCTGTACAGCATATGCTGTTATCAGCATTGGGATACTGAGTTAATCAGCTGTACAGCATATGCTGTTATCAGCATTGGATACTGAGTTAGTCAGCTGTGCAGCATTTGCTGTTATCAGCAATGGATACTGAGTTAATCAGCTGTACAGCATATGCTGTTATCAGCATTGGGATACTGAGTTAGTCAGCTGTGCAGCATTTGCTGTTATCAGTATTGGATACTGAGTTAATCAGCTGTGCAGCATTTGCTGTTATCAGCATTGAATACTGAGTTAATCAGCTGTGCAGCATTTGCTGTTATCAGTGTAACGATAATATAGAAACTACAATAATGGTTTCTCCCCATAATAGACACTCCCTTGAAAATGGTACTTCCGGTTTATGATGTCATCAGTTTTTGTGTATACCATGTGCTTGTTATGATGGAGAATGAATACAGTCAAGCTGATAAGTGTGTTGGGTTTATGTCGATCACAAACATCATAAATGACGCTACATGGTGTCAGAAGTGTGTGGTAAGACTGGGAGATTCAAACGAAGTGACGAATGTCAAATAATGAACACAAAGTGAAACGGTAAAACCTAACTCAAGTGCAAACATCACCGTGTCCGTGAAAATGTCTACTGGTACTACAAACACAGCCTCTACTATAATTCCCATGACTTCCCAAGCCCAAATAAAGCCGTTCCCATTGTTGTACAAGCTCCTGCAAACCTTCCCGTTCCCACAGCGCTAGACTTACGAGGCAATTTATGTGCTAACTGGAAAAAATTCCGTCGTATTTGGGACAATTATGAGATCGCGAGTGGCTTAAAACACAAAACTAAAGAACTGAGAAATGCTACTCTGCTAACCTGTATAGGGCCAGATGCATTACAAATATACGATGGGCTCACGTTTGACAACGATGACGACAAAACAGATGTAGACAAAGTGTTGGACAAATTCGAAAAGTTCTGCATTGGACAGACTAATGAGACTTATGAACGTTACCTCTTTAATAACAGGAGTCAGGAACAAGGAGAAACAATAGATGCGTATGTCGCAGCATTAAGGTCCCTTGCAAAGACATGTAACTATGGTGCATTAGAGGAAAGTCTTATCAGAGATCGGATCGTTATGGGGGTTCGGGAAAATGCTACAAGAAAAAAAACCTCTTGCAGGATCAGTCACTGACATTGCATAGGTGTATTGACATTTGCCGTTCATTTGAAAAATCAGTTCAACACATGAAAGACATTACAAATGAAGAGGCTAAGGTATGCGGAAAGAAAGCAACTGATAACGCTCAACCACAGGACCGTCCGCAAACAAGTAGTGGAAAGAGAAATTCGCAAAAACAAATAGTGAATTGTGGCAATTGTGGGTACAATCATGTAAACGAGCGCGAACGGTGCCTGGCATGGCAGAAAACGTGTGCGATCTGCGGAATGCTGAATCATTTTGCAAAGAAATGTAGGTCAAGACCTCGTCAAGGTCAAGGTCAAGGTCAAAGACAAAATCAAGGAAATGGACGTCCTGGTCGGAGATTAAAACCAAAGGTATATTACGTGGAGGCTACAAACGAGAGTTCAGATGATGACTTTTGTTTCACAATCGATCGAAAGGAGGTAAATACTATAAAACATGAGGAGATACCGACCAAGCTATATACCATAATTGAAACAAAGGGCATTTTAATTGAATGTCAACTCGACAGCGGATCAAGCGTCAACGCGTTGCCCAAATCTATCTATATGGAAGTTTTTGAGGATCCTCAGTTGGAACACTTAGTAGAGACAGATGTAACGCTTGTCATGTTCAATAACTCTGAAATGTCTCCGGTCGGGGCCCGACGAGTTCAAATCATCAACCCAAAAAAAATGGGAGACGGTATTCGGTCGAGTTTGTAATTGTAGATGGAAAAGTGAAGCCAATTTTAGGTTCCCGCGTTATACAAGCAATGGACTTAATAACAGTGAACACACAAAACCTATACTCGAGGGCTGAGGTTCCAAAGGAGGAAGTTCTACAACTTAAGTCATCCACTCACGTGCCGATCGTCTCCACATCAAATGCTTCATTGCCAGTGGATAATGAATCACAAGTCACAAGTCAGTTACCATTGACAACGGATTCATCGACTGAAAATGTGTCAAAAGTGAAAGCTGACAGGACAATTTTCGAAGGACTCGGAAAGTTGAGAGGAAAACTGCATCTTGAAGTAGATCCTCATGTTACACCTTCGAAAATACCTGTGCGCCGGCCCCCTGTGGCGATAAAGGATGATTTTCGAACTGAACTCAATAGGCTGACCAATATTGGTGTGATTGCACCTGTAAACACTCCAACAGATTGGATCTCATCAATCGTAGTCGTGAAAAAGCCGAACGGAAAGCTGAGACTTTGTATTGACCCCAAACCATTAAACCAGGCACTTAAAAGGAATCATTATGCTATGCCAACCATAGAAGACATCCTTCCCGAATTGAACAAAGCACGCATATTCTCGGTAGTTGATGCGAAGGACGGGTTTTGGCATGTTGAGTTAGACGAAGAGAGCAGTTATTTGACGACATTTGGAACCCCTTGGGGCCGGTATCGATGGCTCAGAATGCCTTTTGGCATTTCACCTGCCCCAGAGGAATTTCAGCGGAGATTGGACGAGGCACTTGAAGGATTAGAAGGAGTTAAGGCGATACACGATGACATTGTTGTGTTCGGATGTGGTGACACAGATGAAGAAGCAAAGCATGATCACGATCGAAAACTTCAGGCTTTATTTGACAGATGTCGTGACGAGAACATAAAAATCAACAAAGACAAGTTAAAGTTGCGCCTAAGCACTGTGACGTATTTGGGACATGTGATTTCGGCGAAAGGTCTGGAAATGGATCCGGCTAAAGTGAAAGCCATCACCGAAATGCCCGTTCCGAAAGACAAAGCTGGAGTACAACGCTTGTTAGGCATGATAAACTTTGTGCAAAAGTTTGCACCGCGATTGTCAGAGATGACCACTCCGTTACGTGACCTTTTGAAAAAGGATTCAGAATTTATGTGGGACGCAACTGTTCAAGGCAAGGCTTTTGATGAAATCAAGAAAGCACTGTCTGATGCGCCGGTATTGAAATTTTTCGACCCATCAAAACAAACGGTACTGCAATGTGATGCTTCAGAAAATGGACTAGGGGCATGTCTCCTTCAGGAAGGACACCCTGTGGGGTACGCGTCGCGAGCGCTCACGGCAACAGAATGTAACTATGCCCAGATTGAGAAAGAGCTTCTGGCGGTGGTTTTTGGAATGACAAAATTTGAACAATACACGTATGGAACACATGTTGTTGTCGAGTCAGACCACAAGCCATTAGAGATTATTGACAAGAAAAACCTGTTTAGTGCTCCTAAACGCTTACAACGTATGTTGCTAAATCTTCAGCGTTTTGACTACACAATCGTCTACAAGAAGGGGCATGGAAATGTACATGGCGGATACGTTAAGCAGGGCATTTTTGTCAAGTACTGATGAAGAGACACGTGTTGCGAGTTGCCTTTCTGAATTTGAACACGTAAACACTGTGAAACATCTGCCAGTGTCGTCTGAAACGCTTCATAAGCTACAACAGGCCACTGAAAGTGACGCAAGTCTTATAGAATTAATGCGAGTTGTTCAACGTGGGTGGCCAGAGAGCAAAGAACAACTCTCTCCAGAGGTCCAGAAGTACTTCCCTTTTCGAGAAGAGTTGACTGTCCACAACGGATTGTTATTCAAGAACGACCGTGTAGTAGTGCCAATTTCCGAACGCCGTAACATGATGGAAAGAGCACATTCAAGCCATATCGGTCTCCAGGGATGTTTACGAAGAGCAAGCATTGAATACTGAGTTAATCAGCTGTGCAGCATTTGCTGTTATCAGCAATGGATACTGAGTTAATCAGCTGTACAGCATATGCTGTTATCAGCATTGGGATACTGAGTTAGTCAGCTGTGCAGCATTTGCTGTTATCAGCAATGGATACTGAGTTAGCCAGCTGTGCAGCATTTGCTGTTAACAGCAATGGATACTGAGTTAATCAGCTGTGCAGCATTTGCTGTTATCAGCAATGGATACTGAGTTAATCAGCTGTACAGCATATGCTTTATTTCAGCATCGGATACTGAGTTAATCATGCTGCCAAGACAGGATTAAAAGGTGTTCTAGAAGATGATGGAATATATATACATGTTTCAATTTAATGCTCTTTATTGCCACTATTTATTGCCATGATTGTGTGTATAAGTGAAGTGTAAGAACACCTGTAAATATTATTGATTGTTTTTATCAGACAGAGAAAAACTTTCAAGGGCTTATATACAGCTGATAAAGTTGTACCTGTATTGTTCAAAATGTGTATCAATATTTCTACAAAAGATATTCTACTTAGTACAGGTAGTAGCATTTAATTGGTGCCTTCATGTTTGTAAAAAGGTTTTCAATCAAATGTAACTACAAAAGCACCAAGTTTCTTTTTTTTATGTCTGGAGATGTTGGTCGATTTTCTTAATGTTTCAAGGTTTATTCATTTTTAAACTAAAATCAAAGTTGATGAAAATTGTTTTTTGCTTGCATTGAAGGTCAATAGCATGGAATTGGTGAGCTACATTTACTACATAGGAAAATTAACTGTGATTTAGAAATATTTATTCTTAATAATTAAATCAGCTAGCTTATCTGAAACTCAGCATCAGATTTCAACTTTGAGAAATGGACTACTGTAGTCTGTTGTATACAGATGAACTATATTCAGGTAAATTCTTGTCAAATTCAGACAATTTTACCAGAAAAGAGAAATAGACTGGGTGTGGCATATTTGATCAGGTCAATTTGACATGAAATTTGCAAGAAATTGACATGAACATTTCTTCATTGAACTTTATTTTGTTATCAGGTCATTTTCAGGTGACATTTTTAGGTCATGCTCTTTTCAGATATTGATGCGAAGACATTTTGCCTGTTGTTGCAGTGCTTGGTGAAGACACTTTATATATGGCCTAATTAGTAATTACAGTCCCAAGCGGGTATAATGTTGGTGTCGGCGTTCAATCTTTGTTCAGTTAGGTGTGGGTAGCCACCAGCTTACTACAGGAAGAACCTACAATGTATTTATCTCAATATAATATTAGCTAACATGATGAAGTGGTTGTTTTAATGAAAAAAACCTGAAAATGTATTATGATATAAATGTATACAAAGGTATCAGTATATTATAGCTATTTTTTCAGGATTTTTTTTTTTATTTCGACACTGACGTACAACAAATTCATTGCTGTTGTTTGCCAAACATACAAAATGTGATTATTTCAATACTGAATGTTTAATCCTTCACTTTGTGACATTTTCAGTTGACAGGCACTTAAGGTTTTGAAGGTACAACACATTAGGTTTTAGGATTTAGTGATATTATACATCATTACCTAAAGTAGAAATAAATTGTTCAGTGAAGCGATCTCCAGTTAAATTATCCAGCTCCCTTGGCACTCTCCCATTTAATTGGTCTTTCACAAATTAAAGCGTCAGAATTTCCATTTTAAAAGGATATTGAAAATAATTTAGGAAGAATTTCATTAAGGCTGCTCTCCTGTAGTAGAAAAAGCAGGTGCAACTTAGAATGAAAGTTTTGGAATTTTGCCTAAGTGTTCTAAAATGAAAAGCTATTTGTGAGAATGAATTTCAATAACCTACTTGTAATATAAAAACAATTTATAAAAGTATGAACCTGTTGTAGCTAGGGGCTGCGGTGGCCGAGTGGCTAAGATGTCTTGATATATTACCACAAGCCCCCCACCTCTGAGTCACGAGTTTGAATCTTATGAGGGGCAGGTGCCAGGTACTGACTGCTGATCGGTGGTTTTTCTCTTGGTACTCTGGCTTTCCTCCACCAACAAACCTGGCATGTCCTTACATGACCCTGGGACGTTAAACTAATAAAAACTCGTTGTAGCTTATTTTGGTTTCCTCCAAAAAAATAAAAGCTTTTAGATTAATGTGGGCATCTATTCTAGCTAGAGCTAATAAGATCAGTTGTCATCTTAGACAATGCCGCAATCATAAGTTGACCCATTTTAATCACCATTCATGCCATTATCATGTCACATAATATTATTAATAATTAAATAATTATTAATTAATTAATAGTTTCTATTAGTAATAAGTAATTCACATTTTTAACTACTTCTCAATAACCTAAAAGCATTGTTACTATAATATTGCTATTCACAGAGCCTACTGTGTTAAAGACTGCTATCAAGATTGGCTTTGAGCTTCAAATAAGGTCACAGGGGTTAAACATGTGTAAATATATCTAAGTAAGGTCACAGGGGTTAAACATGTGTAAATATATCTAAGTAAGGTCACAGGGGTTAAACATGTGTAAATATATCTAAGTAAGGTCACAGGGGTTAAACATGTGTAAATATATCTAAGTAAGGTCACAGGTGTTAAATATGTGTAAATATATCTAAGTAAGGTCACAGGGGTTAAACATGTGTAAATATATCTAAGTAAGGTCACAGGGGTTAAACATGTGTAAATATATCTAAGTAACTATATTTCAGTAAAAGCAAGATATCTCTTGTATTTAAACCTGTTAAACTGTATCGAAAAAAAAAATATAACCAACGTCAGGTCATTTATCTGGAAATTTAAAAAGGCTTTAAACTTTTATAGTTAATACCAGTTTCAAATTGGTTTAAAGATAAAACGTTTTCATTGCAGACTTACACTGTATTTGTGGTCTAATAGAACTAGTGAAAACAGGAAGTTTTAAGTTTATTTCCATATCAAATTCAAAAGTTCCCAGCCTCATATAAAATGTCCATGGGTTTATTTATTCCACGGTCAATTGTTCACATAGTAAATGTAATGAAAAAATTTTACACATAAAAAAGTAAAAGTGTTGAATAGACAGCCAATATGTGTATCATGTTTGTGGAAATTTGAGGGGAAGTTAGGGGTATTTGGATTGTTGGTGGTGACAGGATATTATACCCAATTATAATATGATTATACATATAAGAATGCATTTTGAAGTTTGAATGGTTTACGTTGATGGAGCTGGAATTGGCCGATGTCTGACTGGGGACGACACGCAAGGGTAGAAAGGCCTGGGAACTGCAAAGAGAATAGCACAAATGTTCACAGAAAATTGCAGTTTGGTATCGGAATAACTTTAAATATATATATGCAATGCACATCTAAAAGATACCTTAGATTATTTTAGGATCCCTTCAGATGGCCCCTTCTCACAGTATTGCCTCTGCTGAATTATTAAAGTCCTAAATGGATAGTTTAGACTTTCTATAGGAAGCGAGTGTCTCCATATAAAGAGTATTATATATTGATTTTCAACCTAGTGTGTATCTATGTACCTATGTACTAGGGTCATATTGGATGTAAATAGCGGCACAAACATTTACTCAAAGAAAGTTCACATTTGGTTATCCAAAGTTTCCTTCCTTAAAGTCAACTGGTTGATACGGGGATATTGATTCTATGGAATATTACATAGCCTGGTTCAATGTGGCTGTCAGGTAAGGCAATAATTCATTGTTTATAATTTATAGCTCAATTTATCACGGCGATATTATGGTTACATAATCATGTATTATTATAGGACAATAACTATGTATTAGGGCAATATTTTTCATTTCATAGAACTTTGATTTAGATAAAAGAACAAATTCTGGTATCATATTGAATACACATTATATCAATCAGATATCATTATGATCAAATTTGTATTGCTTAAAATTTCTTTATGCATTATGAAGAGAAAAATGTTATAGATTCACAAATACTTTCATATCATATCATCCATATTATAAACTTAAGTCAGAATTTCACATTTATCTCCTTGACCTCCAATATATAAACATTGAACCAATCAATATTCCAACCAATATATTCCATCTAAAATTTCCATCTGTCAGATGAAATGCCCAGAATGATTTGGGCTAGTAAGATTGCAATGCCAAAATAATATTCAGTGATTAAATAATTTAATATGTATGATTTAATTAATAGCTTATCAATGGTTGTACCAATTGTTAACAAATCAATCACCGATCAATAGTATTAAAGACATTAATCTGACTGACTAAACGGTGCACACAAATTAGTAAACATTGGATTTATGTTAATACATATTAGTTATGATTTATTTTCTGTGACTTAATTAAACTTTCTTTATTTCTTATTTTGTTTGTTTGTTTGATAGTTACAAATTAGAGCAAGTTTCAGTACAATGCATAAATTGGACCTCAAGTTTATTAATCTGGATATACTAATGGTACCTTAATTTTAAGATATTTTCTTTATTGGATGTGACCTTGAATTGAGCTCTCTGATTTCCCTTTCTATTTTTAGATTTGACCTTGACTGCTCTGAATTACAATTTCTATTTTTAAATGTGACCTTGGGTTCCCAGATTCACCTTTCTATATTTTTAGATGTGATCATGACCCTGAGTTCACAAATTTACCTTTCAGTTTTTGCATGTGACCTTGACTCCACAAATTTACCTTTCATTTTTTGCATGTAAATTTAATTGACTTTACTGATTTATATTTCTATTTTTAGATGTGACCTTGAATTTTCTGATTTACCTTTAATTTGCATTTTTGTATGGGATCTTGGGCTCCCTGATTTACCTTTCTATTTTTTAATGTGACCTTGAGTTTCTTTTCTTAATTTCTATTTTTAGATGTGACCTTGAGTTCTCTTATGCATTATACGCGTCGGCCCAGTGCCAAGACAACAGGACCCCTTCAACAGACAAGCCGACGTCATGATGACCGTCTCGAGGAGAAACAGGAAGTGGCTGAAGTGGATGATCGACTTAAAGGGCCTCTTATACCTAAAAAGAAGCGGAAAAAGAAAAGCCTTATAACTGTTAACCTCAGTGGTACTCGATACGATGTCAGTAAGTGTATTGACCACACTTAAATTGAATCTGATTGTATATAAAACAAATGAAAATGTCTCTTGCAGATGAGTTATACACTGTACATATTAGGTTCAAAGATCAGAATATGTCACATTGGTCAACCTGTCTTAGAATATGGTTAAAAGTGTTTGCAAGGATGGATCTAAGCCTGTCTGTGTAATAAGAATGTCAGTAATTCTAGTTCAGGTTAGACTTTTCTTAAATTTCTACAGTTTATGATATTTCTTATTTTCTCTTTTTTTCTTTCTACAGTTCGTCAGATGTCTGAGAAGCTTGGCTATGCTATTGCCAAGGATGATGATCCTAACAGGTAAAGTTATTAATAAAGCATGATCAAACTTTAAATCATTTCTGACTAATTAAAGGTCAATATGATTTTGTCATGATATATAATATATATATCAAGTTTGTTTCTCTGATGAATATTATTGTTGACATTTCACAGTTGTAGAAAATGCTAGACTTCCGTCCTCGTTATACTTTAATTAGTTATGACAAAGCTATAATTGTAATCCTTTTGTCTACAGCTATCTGTTCTGGAACGACTGTTTCGTTGCCACAGATCGAATCTCGGAGATGAAATCGTTCCAAAGGATAAACCATTTTCCAGGCATGGGGGAGATTACACGCAAAGACTGCCTTGCTCGCAACATGGCTAAGTAATTAATAAATCTTATTGATTATGATAATACTACTCATTCACCCTTGAAGACTAATAGAACCAGCTGACATGGGTCTGTCAAGTGGACGGGGTATCTCAACCTGAGTGAAAGATTTTGGAATGTCTACCCGAGGCCAACCTAGGGTTGACGGTCTAAATCTTTCATGAGGGTTGAGATATCCCTGTCAACTTCACAGATCCATGTTTGATTCTTTTTCTCCCATACATATTAGAAAAAATGTGAAATTTATGTTGCTTTCCAGCTTTTTCATCACGCCATTATCACAGGAACGTCTTTATGCATCAAATTTAATGATGTAATCAACAATGCATGTTGCTTTTATGCTGCATGTATTGATGATTTCATCTAATTGTCTAGCGTGCGTGAGCTGTCTTACACCCTCCTGTGTAAGATAAAGTTATTTTTTCCCTAGCAACCACAGGATATCCCTGTGAAGTATGAGAGAAATATTTGATACCTTCTGATTTAAAGGAAGGAACAGCTATTTTGATCATGATTGTATCTAACTTATTCACTCCTCTCTCCCTCACTCACACCAAACCCATCTTAGATTGAACTTTTTAGTCTCTGTTTTGAAAGTTGTAAAACTATCAAAGGAAGGGGTAGAAATTACAGGAATAAGATTCTTCAATTAATATTTTGTTTCGTTTTTGGAATAAGTATATTTATTTTGAAAGTGTTATAAATGATAAACCTTTGGTATTTTTTATGTAGTATTATATTATCCACTTGTAGATAATCCCTCTTGCAGGAAAAGCCTTGAGTCTCAAAAGTTACCCAATTATGATACCGCACTCAACAAATATAAACGGGGGTATACTGGAATCAGGTTGTCCGTCTGTCTGTCTGTAGACACAACTTTGTCTGGTGAAATCCTTCTAAACTACTTTACAGATTTTGATAGGGTTCTGCAATGTCCCCTATTAATGGATCGAGTTATTACTAAATTTGTGAAGCGAGGGTATTAGTTGTCCACTCTAGCGACATTTCTAGTTTCTATTGGTATCAAAACTTTCAGATAGGAAAAGAGATGACTTTTACATACTGGTAAAGTCAAAACACTTCTTTTTTCTCGAAAGAATTTCACATATCATATACTCGTGCAGTTCTTTATGTAAAGTTCTTTCATATATATAAGCATCAATTTTATGTTGTATTAATAAAGACTGGGTCGTAAATTTTACTTTCTGTTACCCTTGTTTGTAAGGGTCATAGAAATAGACTGACATATCATTGATATATGGCAAATAATGATCCAAAAAAAGAATGTTTTGTTTTATTTATAAGATACCAAACTGTTTTGAGTACTAAGTATAGATACTGATATAATAACTGTCCTGAAATGTATATGTCTGTGCGATAGTGATATTGTTTTAGCTGTTTATATTTCCCCTTCTAGATACAGTCAGTATTTTTATGGTTTGTTTCTGTTATAAGTCTGTGTTCCCGTGGCCTAGTAACAAGTGTTGTAAATACAACAGCAGACAGGAGAAGCTCGCTTTTGAAGTGTTGAACAGATAGCCTGACATTCCTGTTAATCCTTTGTCGGGTGGTTATGAATTTTTAATGAAGAGATGATTACACTTGGTAGATATATAGCCTGGCGTTGCCTTATAGCTGCCACTGTAGTCCCATATCGGCCAGTCTATAGCGACGACCTATACTGGTCGTTTTTGTCATTTTGTAGGCTGCGTGGTAATATACATATAGTACAAGGTTAATACAATGTATATAGGTGTGGTGTACTTTATCAAATTCTGTTTTGCTTTAATATGGCTGGGACTTTGATAGGGGAAACTTTGTTTACAATCCATGTCTTGCTGGTATATTTATTGTGTATAATATACAAAATGTGATCAACTCCAGGTAAAGATTATATATCACATGATTGATTATGTCATCAAATGTTTCCTCCCTCATCAGATATCTATGAGGATGAAAAATTTTAATTTATGGAGGAGTTGTTTAGACTGTAGTCATGTTCATAAGAAATATGAAATTATAAATTTATAAACTGTTCACCTTGAGGTTAAGGGTACGATTCTTTTGTAGTACATGCCTTCTTGGTTATGATATGTTGGAAATGAAAACTCAAATGGATACCAATTAAGCAGGACTGATCTAGGACTTGAAATTTCAATCCCAATTAAGTTTCAAATTTTGTTTGTATAAGTCAGCTGATAAATTTGTTAATGTAAGTTGTTCTTTTGACCTGCTAAAAAACCTTTTCATTCACAGTGTTTGAAATTCCCTGTCAGTAAAGCCAATTACAACATGACTTTTTTTACACATTACAAATAAGCAATTCATAAGTCATCAATAGATTGTTTCTAGCTTAAAAAAAATAATCCTTTAAATTACAAACACTCTGGGATACTTTTTTCACAGCACTTAAATCACTGCATCAAACGAAACAATTTGACACAATAACTTCATTACAGTTATGATATATAATTAATTTCCCACCTTGGAGCTAATTTCTTAATCAATACAGGTGTAAATATATTTTTCTTATCACTTCTCTTGTAAAGTATCTTTTATGTGTCAATTACTATTTTTACACATAATTTGTTTACATAGTTAAATATTCACCATTATAAGTTTGTATCTGATGGGTTTTTCACAAAGAGCTACAGAATCATAAAATTTGTTAATTTACATTTATGATACCTGTCCATCTGCAGACACCTTTTCATTTTTATCAATTTTTTAAGCGCCCTGGGCGCTTATTGGGTCAAATACGGTAGTGATTAATCAACTACTCATCCTAAACTATTGGAGAGATTTCAGTGAAACTTGGCGACAGTAATCCTTATACAGAGTAGATGTGTGAAATCTATATTGGAACCTTTTACAGAGGTATGCCTCTTTGTTACAAAATTGGGGAAGGTTTTTGGGGGTTGTGGGAGAGGTGTTGGGATAAAAATTGGCCTCTTAATTGGACAACAGTTCTAGTTTTAATATATGTTCTCACAAACAAACAACCTTTTGTTTTACTCAGAGTTCAGAAACAACTTCCAGAAGACTTCTCGTTTGCTCCCAAAACCTGGATTCTGCCAGCCGATCACAGCCTTCTACTTAACTACGCCAAGGACCTACGTGCAAAGAAAAAAACAAAGACATTTATCATCAAACCTTCCAATGGAGCTCAGGGCCATGGGTGAGTTAATAAAATATAGCTGAGAGGACAGTTTAGATGAGGAGTAATTAAGATGTAATATAGAGTTTGTATATGAGAAAAGGAAAAAAGATAACTACGGCATCAAGCATTGATCTTACTTACTTTATTACGGATATTCCTGGTGTCTTAATAATTCCATTGGCTTAAGGATGGCCATGAGGCTGGAAATTTGCGAAAAAAGAGACATTCTTATGGATGGATTTCTTTTAAAGTAGGACCTTAGGGACCCCATGAAAGCAGGTATTATCTATATTTATACAGAGGTGGTCTTTAAAGGCAGGTTTTAGTGTATAGCCAAAATATTCTAATAAAAAATGATATTGTTTTCTGTCATTTTTCAGAATTCAACTTTTTCGAAATGCAGAAAAAATTCCACAGTCAGAACATTTTATAGTACAGGAGTATATAGACAAACCCCTGCTAATGGACGGGTATAAGTTTGACCTCCGACTCTACGTCCTGGTGACCTCTTGTGACCCACTACGGGTGTTTCTATTCGACGACGGCCTCGTCAGACTAAGTACTGAAAAATATCTCGCACCAACTGAAGCCAACATTGTGAGTATTTGTAATTTGATAATATGAATTTAGTAGTTGAAGATATAATCAAACATTAATTTAAAGTGCAGGAATAAATTTAAATCAAGCATGTCTTAAATCTATTTTTTATTTCAAAAGATTTAGAAACTGAATGGCATTTACATAGTTCAACAGCTAATCAGAACATGAATTGATCTTAAAATTGTTTCAAGTAATTAAATTTGAAATATTTTTAATGAATCAATTTTTTTAATATTTATCATCTAATTGTACTTTTAAGATGGTTCTATATTGTGTTTCTTCTGTTTAAATAAGTTTATAGTTAACAATTCATTGAATTTTGTGATATTTAGTGATACGGCAAAAATTATTTAAGATGAATATTAATAATTAAATTGATGCTATTGTCACATGATTCTTTTATGAGAATATTGTGATAAATAATTTCATTTGATTACTTTCTGTTTATCCTTGTATTTCAGAACCATTCATATATGCATTTAACAAACTATTCGGTGAACAAGCATAATGAATTCTATGAGAAAGGAGATTCTCTTAGCTCAGGAAGTAAACGTTCTGTACAGTACTTCCGTGAATATTTGAGACAAAATGACATCAACGATGGACTTTTGTGGCAGAACATTGGGGATATGATCGTTAAAACGTTGATCGTGTCAGAGCCCCACTTACTGCACGCGTACCGGATGTGTCGGCCGGGCGCTGCCCCAGGGAGTGATAGTGTTTGTTTCGAGGTGCTAGGATTTGATGTGTTGATTGACAGGAAGCTCCGCCCATGGTTGCTAGAGGTAAATATAATATGCTCACTTTGTTATTCAGTTTACTGTACATATATTTTATTGAAGCTCATTACTATCACCTCATGTAATGAAATGTTAAAAATTATTGGAATGTATTAGGATTCAGACACAGAATAGTGTCTCTCATTGTAGTGCCAAACTTAATAAGTGCCTTGATCAATTATCGTGAAATGATGCTGTACAATAATTAACTAATTTACTAATGTCATAAAGGAGTACTCTATATACTGTACAAGGTAATGTGTTGTCTTAAGTGTTTACAATTTTACACTCAAAACACAGGTTTTAGGAGATTTATTTTTTATAACTTTAAATTTAATACCTAAGGAAAAAATGCAATACTTTATTAGTTGGCAGTTTTTGGTTTTATCTGTAATCTTACATTCTGACAAAATGATTTTTTATCACAACATCACTTGGAGAGCTGATTGACAATGCTAAAAAAATGTCAATGAAAATATTATCTGCCCAAAAATTATCAACTATTTGGCTTAAGTTTACAAATGAAAGCACTCTTAAGCTCATAAATGTAACTTAACATTGCAGATAAATCGTTCACCTAGTTTTGGGACGGATGAGAAGGTAGACTTTGACATTAAGTCAGCCTTAATAGAGGACACAATCAGACTGCTCAATATCAAGTAAGTTTCCTAAAAATATCCTTCAAAATTAAGGATTTCTGCACCCATTTATTTACATAGCAGTCCATTCTGTGAATATTCTATTGACACCATCCTAATGTAATCCTTGTTTTTGCATTGGTGTCCCCTAGGAACCCATCCTTATGACTGTCTCTTAGAAAATCCCCTAGACACCTATCCCTATATGACCCTGACTGTTGTTGTCCCCCTGGACACCTATCCCTATATGACCCTGAGGGTTGGTGTCCCCCTGAACACCTATCCCCATATGACCCTGACTGTTGGTGTCCCCCTAGACACCTATCCTCATATGACCCTGAGGGTTGGTGTTCCCCTAGACACCTGTCCCTATATGACCCTGATAATTTGCATCTCTTAGATAGTTGTGTCTGCTGGTGTTCCTAAACCTACCAGACTATGCCATTAAGATATTGCTAATTCAGAACCCATTTTATGAAACCAAGGTATGTTTACATATCTATATATTGTTTTACGGGTACAAATATATAAAGCAGCCCTATATTCTGTCTTTGCAAATTACAGAGTTACCCCCCTTGCGGATAGGTATCCATTGTGACATCATTCACATCGTTTCACTGAAAATTATGATGTTGCGCTTGCAAACACATGACGTCACAATCATTACTTTAACTTTATTAAAAATCTGTTATGATAAATGCATAATATTGGTAATGTGGGGAAGTATCAGTGAAATCAAGTTCAAATATTAGTATATCAACACAACTGAGGAAAGAACACAGTTGATATATAACCATGATCATTTGTATTCAGAATAAGTGACAAGAGCAGAAACATGGCTGCCCAAAAAGCAGAGGCCAGAAAGAGGCTGTTCCGGCAAAATAAACGGGCTGATGGCCCTGACATTTCAGAATATGAAAAGAAGCGACAGAGCATAGAAAAACGGAAAGAGGAGCTTGTAAGTTTCTGATTCAGTCTGACGATAAACATAACTTATACAGCAGTATGTTTTTACTATGATTGAAAAGTACTTTTAATTATAAAAGATTATAAATCATCGGAAAACTCTCTAGAAATTAAGTTGAAACATAATAATATATAATTTTCAGAACTTTCAAACACTCAAGTTCATGTAATATAAAAACAAAAAGGATTGGTTTTGGTGAATATGGTTACATGTATCTTAGAAGTTGATGAAAATAATTATGTTGTAGAGGTTATTTTAATAAAGAAAGTTAGAAGGGTTAGGTCTGAAAGGAGAAGGTACGTTAAGACTCGAATATGGCCGCAAAATTAATTCTCGAGTAAAGAACAACATATTTTGTCATATAACAGTTGAATACATTTGCTAACACATTACATCCCGAAAATATCCCGCATGTGCCAATTATGTTCACTATGATGTCATCAACATGCAGTTTCCCGCCATTTTTCAAAAAAATCCTTGAAAAATCATACTTTTTGAGTTGTTTTCTCTAAAAATTAATGTGGCCACCTTCGTGGAGCAGAAAGAGATTTTCACACGTTGTGTATCTGTATTTACGCATATCCATGCAAAATATAAAGTTGCTCCAAGGTGGCGGCCAAATCCATTTCAAGCCTTTTCTAACCTAAAGATGATGAATTTCTAGCAAAATTAGGCGAGAAGAGGAAAATTATCAATTTGATGACGTCATAGGTGGAGTGGTTATAGTGTAGTGTCATAGTGTACATGGTTATAGAAAGTTATGTTTTGATGAATGGCAAGTATGAGAGTATTTATTGATGTTAAATTGATGTGGATCAGAGTTAATATTTTTCGGCCTGAAAAATTAACGCCAAATATTGGTCCTATCATATCTACTCCTTTGGCAAGAATCTTCAAATTTCACATATGTACCATAATGAATATAAGTCTCAACATTGTTACCTGAAAATCATATGTTTGGCTTACACTCTCTTGTTGCTTATATGAAAAGAAAAAAGAATAACCAAAAAACAGACAGTGCTTTGAATTAAAATGTATTTAAAAATCCCATTGAGATTGAAAAAGTTATGAGGAAAAAGTATGGTCAGAACCTGAAAATACATCTACGACAGTAAATCCATATTTGTTTGATTATTAGTTAACACGGGTAATAATTGTGTTTAAATATTTTGCCAATTTTCAGAAAGAGACACTTGCCAGGCTCAGGAAGGTATCTGCTAGGGAGGATTATGAAAACAGAAATCGTGGTCGATTCCGACGAATCTTTCCTCCTGATGATAAGATAAGACATGAGCGCTATGTCCAATTGCTATCGGCAACATTTGGAATTTTTATGTCAGGCAAAGCTCCAGCCATGCAGAAAGAAATCCAGAGAGTTTATAACAACAAATTAAAGGTAACTTTACTATTGTCATGTTGAGGTGACTCACCAGGAGCTGCATGTACATTCTTCATCATTTAAAAGTAAAAACAAAGAATTAAAAAATATTTCTGAGTTTTTTTGGTTTTTTTTTCGTGATAGTGTTGAAGATGGAGTGAAAAGTCACCTAACTATTTGCTGAATTTAATTTTACTCATATTACACCAAGAGATTAAGAGGTGGATATACCACTTAAAAGCCTACAAGGAGAGCAATAAAATTAAATTAAACATAAAAGGAACTTGATTGACAATATGATATGGCCCGTAAAGTGAAAAATTAAAAAGTAATTAGTTGTTTTATATATAAGTTTCTTAAATTTATAGGTTCTGAAAGACCTTTGATTTACTTGTTATGATGAAATCTTTTTCAGGAAGTAGATGTCATGGACATGTTAGCTGAATGTGAAGCAGATGAAAAAGAAGGGAAATATTTTACGGGTGGTACCGGAAAACCAAGAGGCCCAAAGGTGTGTAGAGTACTGTAGTCTGGGAAGGAGTTATCTCCCTTCTCCATATCCACCATTTCTTTATAGGTCTGGTGATAATTGATATTTCATATTTATTTCAAAAGTCTTTCACATGTCATTTGAATCATTATTAAAACAATCTGTAGGAAGCACACTGGTATCGGGTTGAGCTAAATTATTTCTCATCAAACTTTTATTTGCACTGAAATAGGTTCTAATCTAATCATGCATGACGTAAGAGAGAAAGTAATAATTCCTAATCATATCTAATAGAGCAATAGTCCATGGCATGATTATATCACATAGACATTCTGACATTCTAACAATTGGCTAGATGAAAAATATCATCATGTTTCATACATTCTTTTCCTTGTTAAGGGTTCAATGTTTTTTTTACATTCAAACTGCTACAGTAGTAGATGTACCCAAATTTTTTAGTACGCATGTTTATTTCAAAATTTATAAAAATCTTATTGTACATGTAGATTTCTGAGAGTAGAGTAGAATAGAATATTTATCATAATATATATGTAGAATGTTTTTTTATATATCTCTTATAGAATTTGTTTATTCACACCTTTTTTTTTTTGGACTATTACGGTACTGATCCCTTATGTATACTGTTATATATTAGGACAGTGTCTTTTGATAACAAAATTTTATTAGTGATTTACCTAATATCTGATATATCATGCTAGAAACCCACAGCCTATACTGTTTATATGTAGTCATTTTCGTAGAGATTGGGTTGTGCACTGGCTTCCATCAATGGTCAGACACAAAAAACACCCTTAAATAGTACTTGTTTGACACCCTTTTAAAACTTCTTATACCCACTTTCATGATACAAAATGTGTTAAAATTTTGGATTGGAGTTACATGAAAGAAAGTTAGCTTATCTTTAGAATTTATATTTCACAAAGATGAGGTCAAAATGTTGGTCAAAGTACCATTGTTCTCACTTGCAAATTCCTTAGCAATCTGATTATAATAAATTTCTGCCCCTGAAATTTCATAATAATTTGTAGAAGATGGGTTTGTTAAACTCTTTCACCCTTGAAGAGAAATTAGGACTCTCACAAATCTATAAGTAGTAGACTATTACTGGAATGAATGTGAAACGATAGGGATGGATACTAAGACAGCTAGATACTTTCATATTCTGTCTCTGGCTAGTCTTCAGAATAGTTTAACAATTTCTGTATCCTGTCATTGGAAATGCTGTTGGATGAACTATAGTCTAAGACATTTAACATCCTAGACGAGAATAGCTTGTTTTACTATAGTGAAGATATCCTTTATTACAGCCTCCTTATAACACAACAGGAAAGTTTCATTATAACCACAGCAAGGTAACCATGGCAGCATGTACCTCATATATCAACACTAACATCACTGCATGGACAGAGCTAGTCTCACATTTCAGCGAGCAAAAACATATTGTCAATCGTGATGCGAAAAAGCGTTCTTCTTTTTTCCATTTTGGCATTCATTGTACATATATTATCGTTATCGGCTATTATCTTTTTGAAATTACATCTCCATTTTATCTGCAAGATAAAAGTAAACATGTATCTTTCTTAACTGTTACCATGGTAACTTTAAGTTGTTGTCCTAATTAGAATAAAATTTGTGGCTGCACAACTTTACTTAATAATGTTATGTACTGGTGTAGTTGAAATATCAAAACAAAGTGTGAATTTGATCAAAGTGTAATTATGGATACACTAATTGAGAGATGAAATTTGAATAAGCTCTATAAGAGTAGAAATTGCTGTTTAAGTTTTAACCATATATCAGATACATGATCATAACAACCAATCATAGAAGACCTACTAACCAACCAATCAGAGATATTATATATGATCAGAACAACCAATCGTAAAAGACCTACTTACCAACCAATCAGAGATGATATATATGATCAGAACAACCAATCATAGAACCTACTAACCAACCAATCAGAGATCAAAAACTTGAGCAGAGCAGCCAGTTATTATAGGCATATTGTTCAACCAATCATAGGTCAGATACATGATCAAAACAGCCAATCATAAAAAAACATACTAACTAACCAATCATATAAATACATGATCATAAACCGATACTAACTAACCAATCATAGATAAGATACAAAATGTACATGATCAAAACAGCCAACCATGAAAAAACATACTTACTAACCAATCATAGATGCCAATTGTAATAGACATACTAATTAACCACTCACAGATCAGAAACTTGATTAGTACAGCCAATCATTATAGACATTATAACTAACCAATCATAGATCACATACATGATCAGTACAGCCAATCATAAAAGACATTTTTAACCAACCACCCAAATATCTTATATGATTTCAAAATTTTGATTATTGTGTCTACAACATATTCGTACAATAATTGTTAGGGTATTATTGTCAAAATAATAAATCGGAAAGAGTACAAAAAACATTTAGTAGGTATAATTATTGATACACAATATGTGTTCGCTCGCAGTGAAAACCTGTCTTTCTGTGCATTGTAAGTGTTTGGAGAAGCTATACTTGGTTTTCCAGTCAATATTAATATGTGATTTATATATACTCTACATAATCTCATGTTGGATTTCTCAGTGTCTATTTCTCTATGTATTTGTATAGTCCTATAGAATGCATGTCACTATATCAGCTAGATTCAAACACAAGATTTCATTTCTGTAGGGAATTTTTAATATGAATCAAATTATTTCAGATTGACCAATATTTAGTGGCCATGCTGGCTCATTGAACTCCATGCTAATTTAACATTTGATCATTTTCTTTTTCATTTGATATTCCAAAGTATTTATTTCAACAAAAGTTCAATTGTTTATTAATGAAAATTCATAAAAGAATCGTGTAGTCTTAGATACAGGTAAAAAAAAAAAATTGAAAATGTTGAAACTTGTGATATATTTTTTTCCCCCTAATTTTTCAATATTTTTGTGAAATTTCTGTTGTAATGAAAATAATACCATCATTTTTAGTTGAACTTTATTACTTTAAGTTCATAGAACATTGGTGATCTGAGGACTGTATATAAATTAAACCTTCAATTTAATTTGGTTCCTTTTAATGTGTCATACACAACCATACTCTAGATAGCCCTGAAAGGTAGAGATATAGATAGGTTGCCTCCTTTATGTCAAATTTGTTAAAAAGTTTATTTCATTTAGTCATTTCCCATATTAATTGGTATATTCATTATATGTGCAGTTTTTCATCCATCACATACCAAATTCAAATTTAGGTTGGATTGGAGATACTTATGTGTTAAAAAATTCTTGTTTTGATAGATATATACAGATGTATGTGAATTAACAAGAAAAATCTATATATATTTTTTTAATCAACTTGGTGATGTGTATAATATAATTATATGCATTTTTTAATTCATTTAAATCTATTATTTAATTTTTGACAATAACCGCTTTAAATTTTCTTTCCATCTAATTATATTCTAATAACACTCATGTGCTTCTAATAATTAATATATTCAGTATTTGCCACATGTGAGCAGGTGATGGGGTGTCTTAATTAATTTGCTCATATCATTAATTATTACAAAGTTATATATAATTCTATGAAATTAGTGATTTTTGTACACATATTAAGTAGAGAGAAGACCATGTAATAACCAAAGGTTTGATGATATTATTTGCTATATTTTTCCTTTTGCAGTTAAGTATGTTCCTGAATTATTCCAGAATTTTGCAATATACTGACTTCATGAATAGGGACACCATACATCATGCATGTCAATGATTTCATTATGAATCATTTTCTTCACAGGAAGCACCAGTTGTATTATTTAAGGATTAAAGTCTCTTTCTGGTGGTTCTATCGAAGGATAAAGTTGAGTAGGGTATCGATATTTGGAATGGGCCGCGAAGCGGTCCATGAAACAAATATCGATACCCTACTCAACTTTATCCTTCGATAGAACCACCAGAAAGAGACTTTAATCCTTATATTTACAGTCTTAACTATTATTTAATAGCTCAAAATTTACCCTTATTAGTGTTTATGGCATTTATAAGACTAAAATTGAATTATATCGTTTGGTTCCGACAGGCATTTGGAACAGCCACTCGAAGTTGCGGAAATTCCCGCCAATTTATCAATGAACATACAAATAAAATGAGTTCCGTCTGATGAAGCATATATCTGGGGTTTTCCCGGTATGAAACTATAAATCGTTTTATTTATCTGTTGTTAAAAACACCATGGTGCAAAGCACTTTGGTTTTAATCTTTTACTTCGTATGATTACACACGCTTACATAATTCATAACGTGGCAGGATATTTAACGTAGTTGTGACGCGGCGTCCGATTCAAACCGCCTGTGTCAAGGAGGTGTGACAAACAGAGAGTTTTTTCAATATGTGATCACTTGAGTTCTACTTAATCAGTTCACGTTTGAAATTACTTGAATACACGGATGTTTACATAGTTCCATGTCATTATTTCCGGATTTTGGAGATTTTCAAATGTATCGGACGTCGTTTCGAGGAACATGTACAAACACAGGTAGGCCCACTACTGTAAACGTTTACCGCTCTCAAAATATTAGCTTATATTTATATTGTTGTTTCAAACACTTCAATAAATATTAGAGATATCTATTACAAGTATTGTAAAGCTACAATTGTAGGATTCCGTTTCATTCATATTTCGAAACACCCAAACGTACATTGTGTATGTAAGGCCTACTCTCGCCGATTCACAGTAGATAGCCTTACGTACAGGACTTGTCTGTCCCCAGAGGCGAACAAAAATGCATTATCGTGCTAGGTCGTTTTGGTTAAACTTATGCAACTCAAAGACTGATGTTGTCCTAACATATTTTATCCATTTGCGTACAACCAAAGATGTTAAAAATACAAATAGGATGTAGATCTACATGTTGTAGCGAAAAACACAGACTCATTGCACCGACACACAACATGTAAACATTGCGACGTCATCGGAATGTGCAAAAGTGTACATTGTACAACAGTGTTTATTTATAATACTCACGGAAGCATTGCTCAAAGAGGTACGGTAGTAACATAAACAATGTAGCTTTTCTACATTTGTATTTACACACGTACATGTATATGTGTTAAAACCTATTTTGATACATGTACATGTTCATCGAACGTACGTTCGGTACTGAAAACACCAAAAGTTTCTGATTTGGACCATCATAAATTCATCCGCACGGCTCCAAATTGCGCGTGACATACTCAATCTATCGAGAAATAAAGTTGAGTAGCCTTTGGTTGAAATCAACGGGGTTTATACTATCAATTCACCACTGACTGTAAATATTCTGTTATAGCGTTAACATATACTGTAGCTTTCATTCATTAAACCAAAATGTTTTGATATCGATCTAGAGATTTAGAAAAGAATAGAGAAAAGGAATAGTTATTGTGAGTCTTTCTCTTAATTAATTACAGGCTATCTAGTTCAATTTGGTTCCGTCTGCCAACTTTTGGGAACGATTCATCTGAATATGTATATATATTCTTATAATGGTTGAACATTAGTTATGATAGGGTTAGGAGGAATGAAGGTAATTTTCAAAGTTTGACTAATGTGGCTTCAGTTAGTTACCATATGACATTGTGCTACTGGGTGACATCATGCTTTTCAATCAAACATTTATGGATGTACAGTGTTTCTGTTTATTACAGTAAATCATCTGTCTTTCGCGTCTACGAAATTTTGCAATTTTTATTTCAAAACAAGTTAGTGAAGATTTCCATTCGCATATTTAAAAAAAATTCCTAACAATATCAATGATGTCAATATTATTTCATAGTGATAAAAATTTACTTGGATCACAAAATTCGCGAAAGTAAATTGCATATGAAAGAAAGTTGTTTTGTAGTATACATATCTATGATATAGTGTTCCGAAAGAACTACAGGGTATATATTTATAAATTTTCAAAGGGCACTGCATTGAACATTATAGACAATTTTTGAAGAAATCAACCTATTTACCTGTAGTATTGGATATTGCAATGAATAAAAATCAAAACTTAACATATCACTTAATTTGATTTACATTTTAGCCATTAATGAGCATGCCTGTCAGTGTCCCATCACCACTGGAGCACGACGAGGACGAGGATGAAGAAATGGAGGATGAAGAGACGGAGAGTATGTCTGCGTCAGGTTCCCCCTCGATGGCACGCCAGGGCTACCATTCTAGACGACCCGGGTCCTCAGGACGGCCCGACAGCAGGCTGAGCAATGATGGCACATCAAGTACTTTCAATTCCAGGCCAAACTCAGGAGTGAGGTCAAGACCAACTAGCAATATGTCTGCTACTAACCAAAGGTCAAGGTCATTGTCCCGTACAGGCAATGGGAAACATACGCCTCTTCAGCGATCTACAGTGGTATGTTAGTTTTGTAGATATTTCTGTATAATACAACCTGATGGAAAGTGCTGTTAGGTGTCTTTGGCACCATATATCAGTAAAATATATTACACAATAAAATGAGCAATAGTTTTTCACTGTTACTTGGAGACACAACATGAACATACCACAGTCTCCCTAAACACATAATCACAAAATGCTATATATCGCATACAGAGAAGGCTGGCTTCAAATGACATTTTGAAATCATGTCATACAATATAAAGCTAATGTTGACATTTCTTTCCATTTTGAAATACTAATGAACTATATTTATAATATTATATACTTGATATTAGATGATTATTTTCAGTCTGTACACATTAGATATCTCTGTATCGGAATATGTTATAATATCAACTGAGAAGTACAATTATGCCTTACCAATTAACTCATGGTTAATTAAATGTTGTTCTTGCTAATCTATATTGTGCTGTATTGTCACAATCATTACAATGTAAATTATGTGCTTAGAAGCTATATACTTGACTACACAAAGTTTTAACAAATTGTACTCCTTTGTACACAGGATGATAACTTCCTAATGAGTGTGGTAAAGGAACGCGAAGACGAGCTGACAAGGAAGACGCTGGTCGCTCTCAATGAGATGAGAATCAAATTTCCAGGCAAATCTGACCAGGAGGCTGAGTTCATCCTTGATAAGGTAAAATCCTAACACACCATTAACACAGTAAAGGTGTAAGGAAGTCAATTGATGTTTTTAGCCCACCATCATCAGATGGTGGGCTATTCAAATCGCCCTGCGTCCGTGGTCCGTCGTCCGTCGTCCGTCTGTAAACAATGCTTGTTATCACTATTTCTTAAAAACTGCTGCAGGGATTTTGTTCAAACTTCACATGGAGGGTCCCCTTGGTCCATATTTGTGCCATACAGATTTGAGGCGGATCAGAAAAACAACATGGCCGCCAGGCAGCCATCTTTGATTTTGGCAGTTGAAGTTTGTTATCGATATTTCTTGAGAACTACTGAAGGGATTTTGTTCAACTTCACATGGAGGTTACCCTTGGTCCCTATTTGTGCCATACAGATTTGAGGCTGATAGGAAAAACAACATGGCCGCCAGGTAGCCATCTTTGATTTTGGCAGTTGAAGTTTGTTATCGATATTTCTTGAGAACTACTGAAGGGATTTTGTTCAAACTTCACATGGAGGGTACCCTTGGTCCCTATTTGTGCCATACAGATTTTGCGGCTGATCGGAAAAACAAGATGGCCGCCAGGCAGCCATCTTTGATTTTGGCAATTGAAGTTTGTTATCAATATTTCTTGAGAACTACTGAAGGAATTTTGTTCAAACTTCACATGGAGGTTACCCTTGGTCCCTATTTGTGCCATACAGATTTTGAGGCTGATAGGAAAAACAAGATGGCCGCCAGGCGGCCATCTTGGATTTTGATAGTTAAGGTTTGATATCCCCATTTCTCAAAAAGTGCTGAAGGGATCTTTCTCAAATTTAATATGTAGGTTTCCCTAGGGCCCTTGTTGTGCATATTGCATTTTGGGACCAATCAGTCAACAAGATGGCCGACAGGTCGCCATCTTGGATTTTGATAGATAAAGTTTGTTACCGATATTTTTCAGATAGTACTGAAGGGATTCTTCTCAAATTTCACATGTAGGTTTCCCTAGGGCCCTAGTTGTGCATATTGCATTTTGGGACCGATCGATGAACAAGATGGCCAACAGGCTGCAATCTTGGATTTTGATATATAAAGTTTGTTACTGCTATTTCTCTCAAAGCATCGAAGGGATTGTTCTCAAATTTCACATGTAGGTTTCCCTAGGGCCCTAGTTGTGCATATTGCATTTTGGGACCGATCGGTGAACAAGATGGCCGACAGGCCGCCATCTTGGATTTTGATAGTTGAAGCTTGTTACCACTATTTCTCAGAAAGTACTGATGGGATCTGTCTCAAATTGCATGTCCATGTTCCCCTAGGGGTCTAGTTGTGCATATTGCATTTTGAGACCGATTGATGAGCAAGATGGCTGACAGGCCTCCATCTTAGATTTTGTTAGTTGAAGCTTGTTACCACTATTTCTCAAAAAGTAATGAAGGGATCTGTCTCCAATTTTTGCAGGTTCCCCTACTGGTCTAGTTGTGCATGTTGAATTTTAGGACCAATCGGTCAACGAGATGGCCGACAAGCCACCATCTTGGAATTTGATAATTGATATTTGTTACTGTTATATATCTCAGATTAAGTTCTCAAGGATCTTTCTCAAATTTCATATGTAGTAATGTGTAGTAAAAGTTTGAAAAGCAGAGAAAAGATCCCTCTTTCATTTGTCAGACATAGATCATTCTTTGGTGGGCGCCAAGATCCCTCTGGGATCTCTTGTTTAAGTATAATTAAAGATACCAATTGATGTTGTTTAAGTACAATTAAAGATACCAATTGATGTTTTTTAAGTATAATTAGAGATACCAATTGATGTTGTTTAAGTACAATTAAAGATACCAATTGATGTTTTTTAAGTATAATTAGAGATACCAATTGATGTTGTTTAAGTATAATTAGAGATACCAATTGATGTTGTTTAAGTATAATTAAGATACCAATTGATGTTGTTTAAGTACAATTAAAGATACCAATTGATGTTGTTTAAGTACAATTAAAGATACCAATTATACCAATTGATGTTGTTTAAGTACAATTAAAGATACCAATTGATGTTTTTTAAGTATAATTAAGATACCAATTGATGTTGTTTAAGTACAATTAAAGATACCAATTGATGTTGTTTAAGTACAATTAAAGATACCAATTGATGTTTTTTAAGTATAATTAGAGATACCAATTGATGTTGTTTAAGTATAATTAGAGATATTAATTGATGTTGTTTAAGTACAATAAGTCCCATTTCTGTAGGGCCCGAGTACTTATAGAAAATCATATAATGTCCCAACATATTACCACAATCCGCCTTCACCTCCGGGTTTCATGTGGGGCAGTTGTCAGGTACTGGCCGCTGGTCGGTGGTTTTTCTCCGGTTACTCCAGCCGGTTTTCCCCACCAACAAACCTGGCAAGTCCTTATATGACCCTGACTGTTAATAGGATGTTAAAACCCATTTCTGGTTAATTGTGATGTCACACAAATGTCTGTGACATCACAATCAATAGATGGTGGGACATACAGTATAATCATACTCAAAACTCACTTTGACGTCTTTCTTCAAGGTCTCAAAACTCATTTTGTAATGTAAGCCGGAAAAAATATATGTATACATGAAAAAAAATATATAAAATCCCAAAAATGAAGACAATTTTGCAGTTATTAGTTATTTATGCTGTGAATCCATATTCTGTTGTAGTTACATGAAAACTGGAAGTTTCACAAGCCAAGGATAGCATCTTATTGGCTTGTGAAATTAGACTCAATCAAACGCAGGAAGGTAAGAAGTAACAGTGTTATTAACTCTTCAAAAGTCATTTATTACTAGAGATAAAATATGTGGCAACACTTGCAATTAATATTTTGTTCTTGTTACTTCTTTGAATTATTTTTCATTTTTATGACACTTGAAAAAGGAAACAAAATGAATTCATTTATCAATAATAAAAAAAATTCCCAAAAAATATTCATTTTTTGTTCCTTGTATTTTTATTCTGTTTTTCCTTTACTTTTCGTTTATTAACCTTTGTTCTGGTATTTTCCAGGTGATTGATATTGTGCGTTCTAACGTGCGGGCCGTCCTCCTGCGTACTTGGAGGGTCAGTGATGTAGACAGCCTTAAGGTGTACCGTATCTTTAACCGTGTGTTTAACCGGCTACTATGGAGTCATGGCCAAGGACTGTGGAACTGCTTCTCCTCGTCCAGGTAACATTCAAACATTCTTCATGTTTTATTAGTTAATAGCTCTCCTGCTAGATGGCCAATAGAGCTGTGAATTATTCGTTGTTTGAAGTTTCTTTAAACGTTTCCAAGTGGCTAGTATACAATGTACATTTTGAATTGCATATTCCATTCAAAAAATTAAACTTTTTTTTTTTTCGGTGTTTCAAATTTCTTAAAAATACATACCATTAACCCACATGTTTCAACTTCTAAAGTTGAACATAATCTCATTCTGAAAAATCAAGCATTCAAGACAATATTTTGTAATTTATCTGATTTTGAAAAGAAAAAAAAAAACGTTTGAAAACTTTGTAGAGAATCTGCTATGTGGTGACTGATTCACAAAGATTGAAAACAAACTTTTAATCCTACAATACTAAAACTAAACAATGTGAGGTATTCAGATATTGATTTTTGTTCTTTCTTCTTCAGTAATGCCACTAGCTGGGAGGCCATCTTCAGTAAAAGCTCTGAGAACATATGTGAGGCAGAACTCAACTGCTGTAGACGTATCGTCCAACTGTGTCGTGACTGCCTTCTAATTGTCTACCAGTTTGCTGCCGAGGCCAAATCATCCCAAAGTAACACCCCTCACCCGAGTAGTGTTGACGAACAATCTTCTACAGGGTAGGTAACTCTCCTTTACAGACTACACTCATCAGCCTTTGTGATATCTTCAGTATTCCAGGGGATACCATCATAGTGCCCATCGTTATATATACAGAGGACTCCACAGAATCGAATAACAGTTATTTGAATATTTCGGTTATTTGAATAAAATTCTGCGGTCCCGATTTTTTCCTTCTTTATCTTTGTTTTTCAACTCTGTGTATTTGAATAGACTTTTACATGACCTCCGGTTATTCGAATAAAACACTTGGGAAATTCTTAAAATAAAATAGAATATTTTTCAATTTTGCAATATATTTTTAGTGAAATTCGCCGATATATGTTTCAAGATACTTCGCTTTTACTAGAAATCATCATGGTGACAGATTAATGTTATCGTATGGCTTGTTATTTTATGCATATGAATCTGCAAAGGTATTCATCTATTCGACAATGTTATGATTAACATCAGCAGTGGTAAATCATTAGTTTAGTATAATCACTGATCAGACATCTAATTAAAGCATTTGCACTTCCAAATATGTTTATTTATTAACGTAACGTACCTTAATTCGCGATCAGTTGGAGAAACCATGCTTCCTCAAAACAATCCCCATTCATGAGTAGTCTCGTTCAAACAGAGTCTTGTTGACTACGTCAGACGTGTACATATCAAGCGTCCCGTTGAACGAGACATGAAAGCATGCAAAGTCGGCGTGCAATGACTACCGCAAGTTTCGTATGTAATATTATGGATACAAAAGATACTTGCTACGTTGTTTCATTGCTACTTGAATATGCATTAATTTCTGAAATATTATCAAGCTATTTGCCGTATCGATCAACAATACAGGAAGAATTCTCAAAACACATTTAGGTCCAGTGAACGCATGGCTTCATTACCCATCGCCATTTTTCGAATTCATACGAAGGACCGAGGTGAGCTTATGGGATACCGCAGCGTCCGGCGTCCGGCGTCCGTCGTCCGTCGTCCGTCGTCCGTCGTCCGTCGTCCGTCAACAATCGACTTCTTCTCCATAACCGCTGGTCGGATTTCAACAAAATTTGACTGGTAGCATCCTTATGGGCTACTAACTAAAAATTGTACAAATGATGAGGCTGACCCCCCAGGGGGCTGAGGGGCGGGGCCAAAAAGGGTCAATTTGACTATTTCCATATAAACGACTTCTTCTCTGAAACCAAGCATGGGATAGCACCCATAATGCAATGGTAGCATCTTTATAGGGTGGGGATTCAAAATTGTACAAATGATGGGGCTGACCCCCCAGGGGGCTGAGGGGCGGGGCCAAAAGGGGTCAATTTGACTATTTCCATATAAACAACTTCTTCTCTGAAACCAAGCATGGGATAGCACCCATAATGCAATGGTAGCATCCTTATTGGGTGGGGATTCAAAATTGTACAAATGATGGGGCTGACCCCCCAGGGGCCTGAGGGGCGGGGCCAAAAGGGGTCAATTTGGCTATTTCCATATAAACAACTTCTTCTCTGAAACCAAGCATGGGATAGCACCCATAATGCAATGGTAGCATCCTTATAGGGTGGGGATTCAAAATTGTACAAATGATGGGGCTGACCCCCCGGGGGCCTGAGGGGCAGGGTCAAAAGGGGTCAATTTGGCTATTTCCATATAAACGACTTCTTCTCTGAAACCAAGCATGGGATAGCACCCATAATGCAATGGTAGCATCCTTATAGGGTGGGGATTCAAAATTGTAAAAAAAAAAAGGGGCTGACCCCCGGGGGCCTGAGGGGCAGGGTCAAAAGGGGTCAATTTGGCTATTTCCATATAAACAACTTCTTCTCTGAAACCAAACATGGGATAGCACCCATAATGCAATGGTAGCATCCTTATAGGGTGGGGATTCAAAATTGTACAAATGATGGGGCTGACCCCCCGGGGGCCTGAGGGGCGGGGTCAAAAGGGGTCAATTTGGCTATTTCCATATAAACGACTTCTTCTCTGAAACCAAGCATGAGATAGCACTCATAATGCAATGGTAGTATCGTTATAGGGTGGGGATTAAAAATTGTACAAATGATAGGGCTGACCCCCGGGGGGCCTGAGGGGCGGGGTCAAAAGGGGTCAATTTGGCTATTTCCATATAAACGACTTCTTCTCTGAAACCAAGCATGAGACAGCATTCATAATGCAATGGTAGAATCGTTTATAGGGTGGGGATTCAAAATTGTACAAATGATGGGGCTGACCCCCCGGGGGCCTGAAGGGTGGGGTCAAAAGGGGTCGATTTGGCTTTTTCCATATAAATGACTTCTTGTCTGCAACTAAGCATGGGATAGCACCCATAATGCAATGGTAGCATCCTTATAGGGTGGGTATTCCAAATTGTGCAAATGATAGGACTGACCCCCCTGGGGGCCTGAGGGGCGTGGTCAAAAGTGGTCAATTTCCATATAAATGACTTCTTCTCTGCAACTTAACATGAGATTACGCTCATAATGCAATGGTTACATCCTTAAAGGGTTTGGATTCAAAATTTTGCAAATGATGGGGCTTATCCCCCGGGGGCCTGACGGGTGGGGTCAAAAGGGGTCAATTTAGCTATTTCCATATAAACGACTTCTTCTCTGCACCTAAGCATGGAAGAGAACTCATAATGCAATGGTAGCATCCTTACAGGGTTGGAATATGAAATTGTACAAATGATAGGGCTGATCCCCGGGGCCTTAGACGGCAGTAGATGCGGGGTCAAAAGGTCAATTAGGCTACTATTTTCATATATATTACTTTGTCTCTGAACCTATGTATTGGATAGCATATTTGTATGGTATCAATAGCATCATTTTAAGGTTGTGATTCAAAATTAAACTTTGGGAGTCAATTTTGCTAATTTTTCTAATGATTGTCAGTCTTTGTGATAATTACTAAAAAAAAACCAGGTGAGCGATACAGGCCCTCTGGGCCTCTTGTTCGAATTCATACAAATGTAAATATAAATAATGTACCTCTGGTATACACATGTAAATATAAATAATGTACCTCTGGTATACACATGTATATATAAATAATGTACCTCTGGAATACACATGTAAATATAAATAATGTACCTCGATCGTACATCTAGTATACACATGTAAATATAAATAATGTACCTCTGGTATACACATGTACATGTAAATATAAATAATGTACCTCTGGTATACACATGTAAATATAAATAATGTACCTCTGGTATACACATGTAAATATAAATAATGTACCTCTGGTATACACATGTATATATAAATAATGTACCTCTGGTATACACATGTATATATATAAATAATGTACCTCTGGTATACACATGTAAATATAAATAATGTACCTCTGGTATACACATGTAAATATAAATAATATAAATAATGTACCTCTGGTATACACATGTATATATAAATAATGTACCTCTGGTATACACATGTATATATAAATAATGTACCTCTGGTATACACATGTAAATATAAATAATGTACCTCTGGTATACACATGTAAATATAAATAATGTACCTCTGGTATATGTCATAGTAAAACTGAAGGCTCTGTGAGAAACAGCTTGTAAACAAGATGAGTGACAAGGTAGCTCGGTTCTTTCATGTACTTTAAAGTTTGGCGTTGCTCCTCTGTAAATTTCATAAGAAATCTCTGAAGGCCTGTGATTGGTCAGTTTGTCTCTCCTGAAATGCTTTCAGTTTTACTTTACTATCACATAATTCAGGATTGCATATTATGACCATAATATTAACCCCTTGAGCATCAGAAATGACTTTCTACAGAATAGGAGTATGATATTTGGTCTTTGTAACTTTATTAAAATCCACCACAATCTTGGAGTGTATAAAAAGTCAATCTACCTAATATCTATTTCAATTCAATGGTATCATTTGCCCTGCCCCTTCTTTCCTGCCTTGTTCTGTCCGGTACTTATAATCCTATCCTCTTTTGATATAATTGGACGCTGGGGAGTTTAATGTCTTAGACATTTCTAGTCTTACAGATTGCACTGTCGAAGATTCCATTTATGTAGGCTTAGATGTTATTCTAAACATTTAAAGGTGTATGCCAAGATGATGTTCTTGGCCAAAAACTGTTCAATTAATTTTAAGGGGGGAAAAATGGTATTTTTTGTTAAAAATTAATATTGTAATTTAATATAATAAACATGTACCAGGTATATATGTTATCTTTTAGACAATCTGGGAATTATTTACATACTTAATAAATTAAGTGCTTAATATATTAATTATATGTTTTATTACACATTACAGGCAATCTGTTTCTGCCAGGGATAAATCTCTGTCGCTCATTCCTCCCAACACGCAAACGATGAGTCAGAAGTATTCCAAACTGTACCCGACGACTCGTACCCAAAGTATGGGATCATGACAAATCAGGGACGGTCCTTTTTAGAGTCAACATACAACCGAACGGAAACTGAGACAATGACGGATAAACTCTCATTTTTCAGTCCGACAGAGATTGAGACTACCGGTAAATACTCCATGGAAAATATTTCCATGGATGTTCCATGAGAATTTCAGAAACAGGTTCGAAGCTTTACTTTCAAGCGTTGAAGTTCTATATAATTTGCCATCGTAGATAGGGTTTATAGAATGAAGATAAAAACTGATTCTGGATAGGATTACATGTAATCTAGTTTCTATTATATGGCAGAATAAGATGAAGAAATAAGGATATATCTGATGAAAATATCAGATAAATGTTCTGGGGATGTTGAAATGCTTTTTATAGATATATGGCAATTGCAATGTGTGCTCATATATTGTAAATTTTAAGTAGCCAAGTTACAAATACATCGTATATTTATGAATAAATATTAATGGTCTTGTAGTTACTTTGTAGCACAGGTAAAAGGGCCAAAACTATAAGGCAAGATATGTGAGATAGCCAAGAGGATCAAACATCATAGCAATAGGTCATAGAAGTGAATTCTAATCTATTCTTTCATTTCCTTATCTTGAATACAAATATGTATATAAGAACTAATCTGCATCATTTGAGAGCTTTATAAAAGATGTAAGTGATATATTTATTTGCTATGTATTTTGATAAGCTGACATTACCGAGAGTATAGACTATATACCTACCTCTAATTAATTGCTTTCATTCACAAATGCTTGCCATATAAATTAATTAAGGTATACATGTATCATTGAAATACACAGCAGCCAACAATTTATGATTTGTGACCAGATTATGGGTACTAAATATTCCCATATTAGTATCTGATCTTTTACAATGCTGCACAACCTAACTTATATCCATTTAAAAGAAAATTGCATGTAAGGTAGGTAAATTTATGATGAAATGGTTGAAATAGCAGAATTTTCATTGGTTAGTTTTTTTAAATTACTTTTTTCTGAAATTCACGAAAATATTTTACTAGCAAGATTGTTAATACTGAAAGATTAACTAGATAATCAGGTATTCTATATATGTACTTATAAAAATATTGTTGTTCTCAAACCTCAAATGTTTTTGTATTTTTTTTTCTGTATGAGAAGGACATTGCATGAAAAAAACTATTAACTGAGTTAAATTGTAACAACTCTGCTCTCTATTTATTCCCCAAGTCTGAAAATAATGAATAGATGGCTAGAAATTCATACAGTACATTTATTAATATCAAATATGTATATTTTTTTATTTATTTAAAATCTTTACAATAATGATATGAAAGCTATGGAATGTCAAAATCAGTTCTACACTCATTTTGAACATGATTACTTATTCTGTAACTTTCATATTTTTCAATTATATTTTCAATTGATGAGTCCGTCCACAATGCTATCCATTTTTTGCTATCATGTAAAACCAACAATAATTAAATTGCAGTTGTATTAATTTGATAATCAGCTGTTTATTTTCTGTCATTATTTATTATCTAATTATGCTACCAACGGATAATTATGAGACACCTATGCCAGGTTTTGTGTGCTTTTTGTCTGTGATACAATATAGCTAGTCAAGAAATATTACTTCTGTGTGTGGCAAAGTTGATGAGATTTCCACAGATGTTGTGATATTCTATTGAAAAGGAGTTTAATACATTAGGGAAATTTAACTTTAATCTAATAAATATTTCATATCATAAAAGAAACCACCATAAAATATTAGTGAAGACTCTATTCATATCTTCATTGTTGATCACTGCAGGCATTTATGTATTTAGACACACTTAGAAATATCATTTCATAATAATAATATAACTACTTTCATGGACATTTCTTGTAATATTAATTCTAGATTTAGTATTATATGAATTTAAATTAATGATTTAATCTTCTTTTTTAAGTTAGATATATTTTTCCAAAGAAATATGATGCAGATGAAGAATATTTTGTTAATGATATATATTTTTGCTCTCTATCTGTTAAAATGAAGTAAGATCTGTTTTTATTGTACTAATTTTATTTTCTATATCATAACATATTTTTATCTTGAGTATAGAATTCTGTATACTCTAAATTGTGATTATTAATTGCCAGGTTGTATTTTCATGGATTTAGATGATACAGTGTAGCTTCACGGCTATGTTGATGAAAAAGAATATGTTTTACTAACAGTATACATGTTTAGATGACAAAACATTGTACTTAAGTTAATTTTGATAATATCATCATATTTCTGTGATGACATAAAGCCTAAATGTATTCTTGCATGATTAAAAACAATATCATTTTGTAGTAAGATTGAAAATTAGATACAGTAGAATAATTGAACTCAATGTAGAGAATATCATTTTTTGTAAAATAATTGTTCTCTTAAATTAAAGTAATTCTACTTTTCTAAAATACTAGCCGATTTTGTATTCGTTCAAAACCCAACTTAATTACATGTGCACTTAAGTACCTGAAATTATACATACCATCAAAATGGAGTGAGTTTCTATGAGAGTACACTTTATTAAATGTATGTACACCAAAATCTTGTTTTTAAGGCACTTTGATAAGTCTCGATATTCATTTGAATAATTGTTAGATATACAGTCATTGTATAGTTTCAGTGGGAGATATTCACTTTAATTAAGAGTAATTTCTCTTGTTCAAGAGTACACTCCCCTAAGTAATAACTTTATGCACTTTAAATTGTTAAGATTATCTCCCCTGAGGAAGAGTGCATTCCCCTGAATAAGTATTAAATGTAATACGAGTGATCTACGTACTTTATATTAAAAGTACACACCAAGGTATCACTCAACTCGCTGTGATAGCATCATAACTGTGATAGTAACTAATTTTGTTGATGTATGTAACATTTTCACAATGTTTAGTTTTCTCGTTGTAGTTAAATTTGTTTTATCTTTTAGGTCTGTACATCATTGTTAAAATCTAATATATTTCCTGGCTAAAATTGAAATAATAAAATCATGCAACACTGTCACATCGTTTTTTCCTGTTTGTGTTCAGAAAACATTATTACAAAATTGTTCCAGTTGTATATTCTGTGAATAAACAGATAGCGCTGAATTGGGCTGAATTTCTTGTACAACTCTTGTTTGAAGCGTTTGATTGGCTAGCTTTGTGCTTACCACTCAGTCTGAAGGGAAATTAACCTAACGGGATATTGTACGTTTTGCCCAGCACAAAGGAAACATATACATCCCGACATACATAGAACCGTGTTTCTTCTTCGCGTCTACCTTGTGCATGCGTCATCTTTTTACATTGGATTGAACACTAAGTATAATAATCTAAATACCCCCTCTAACTAAAACCTGCATTCCTCGAATACCCCACCCCCATTCGTCGAACTGATGACATGCATGATCCCGAATAACTCGAACACCTATTCGTCGAATACTCCTTATTCCTGGAACAGACATATATTTATCTGTTATGGTCTGGTTGAGAGGGCACTATTGCCACATAGTATTGTCCAAGATCGATGGAATAGTGCCCGAGCCGAAGGCGAGGGCACTATCCTATCTCGAGACAATACTATGAGGCAATAGTGCCCTCTCAAACAGGCCATAATGGGTTTAGTACATCACCCTAACATGATACCCGTTTTCATGTCATCGTAACAGAAGCACGTCAAGCGACTCCTCGCAACGCTATCTTCATTTCCACATCATATAGTATATAGTATAGTCTATATTGCAAATAGTAGCCATATGTGTAGGCAATCAGAATCAAGCATTCTGTCACGTGATGTACTAACCCGGTTTTATCAATAAATAATATCAAACCATGTAGTCATCGAACAGGCCCTTGAGAAATTTCCAACCGCTCAATTTCATGTAATACATATTTTTTTAATTTGATATTGCTATCAAAAACCACTTTCACAAAATTTAAAAAGCTGAAAATCACGGTTATATAAATTTAATCAACATGCATTGTTGATAATCGATCATGACCATCCTCGGATGGGTCGAAGATCCTGTATTCATCAAACTGTGATCAAAAATATATTCAACCCCTACAGTTTATACATATGTAACTCGAACAGCAGGGATGCTATTCGAGTTATAGGGGTTATATATATATATATATTAATTTGTTATGATAGCCTCTGTAATGAGGGATGCGAGGTATTTATTATACTAGTTTCTACGTTTGTCAAATGAAGGTATCCTGTGACCAGGTGAGGTGTTCTGCTTGTTTTCTCCCACCGTTCACTGATTTGTCACATGTTTTAGCAGTGGAAGATTTTTCTGTCAACCTCAAGGGTATGACATATTGTGCGCGCTAACATTTTGAACCTGAAGACAATCCGGTGACGTCATGATTTCAAGCGTGACCATGGCGTGCATTGTCGTTGACGTCATCAATATTGACGTCTAGACGATGGAACAATCTTCATGTCGAGCTGAAAATGTTTCTTTTAAGGTTATTTCCTCTGCATTTTCTTTTGTATATGAGAGAAAAAAAATCAGTCCCTACCTATGAGAGTGTGACAACAAAATCACAACCCTCGGGGAAATTCCTGAATGTCCAACCATTGGCAAGCCAATGGCACCTCGGGATGTGATTTTGTTGTCTCGCCCTCTAGGTAAGGAAATATTCTATTATTCTTCGACAGTATGTTTTAGTGAAATATCGCTTTTAAATAGACAACAAGATATATCAATGTCGCTTCACGCTTACGCGAGACGTGTATATGAACCAAACCTGAACAAAAACATCACATTTAAACACACACATATATATAACGAAATGGATCACGATCTTTACAGTCTCGTATTGGAATAAATTGGACCATTATCTTCTATAGTTGGACAGTTGATATCATTTGGAATATTTGGCAATGTTGTATGTTCTGTTTTCGAAGATGTGGTATAATTGGACAAAGAATTGTCTAGAATTGCATGAGTCCTTGAAGACGTGCGACTGCTTCCTCTTTTGGTATATGTAGCGTAGAGTTTGTAAACCCTTTTATTGAAAATAAAAGACAGCATTATGAACACTCCTTGCCCAGCCAACAGAATGATAAACAGATAGACGAAAACCTCATGATTAGAAATTTCAGCTATAAACCCAAAGAGCCAGGCCACTCCTGTAAGACTAGAAAGTTTGACATAAATCAGAAATCGTTTCTGGTGATGTCGACGGGACGATGAATTAGACATATTAGGTAGCCGACTGACCCTAATTACTACAACAATGAACATGATGATATTCGCCAGGACAAGTGCCATCACCGGTAATGTAAAGCTTAGCATTAGCGCATTCGTGTTGTTGATAAAGCAGATCCGGATTCCGTATCCTGACATGCCCGTAGTGACGACGCTGTATACAATGCGTCCGAGTACGAATATTGCACTAGCGCCGTAACTGTAAACAATGGATATTACAAAATGGCGTCTTTTTTCTTCACCTGTTAAAGAATATTGCCTTTCTAAATGATTAAATACGCGGAACATGTGTACTGAGCAAACGTTCATTAGAAATACACTTGCTAGCATTGTCAAATGGATTATTATTCCAAAAACTTCGCACAAGATTTTGATGTTCACTGCAGCACCGCCAAAGGTGAACAAGGTATGGGCGACAATCAATGTGGCACACAGCGCCATTGTGTATAGTCCAGGAAGTGTCCTTAAAACTGGAAATAGAGTGTATGTTACCATGGTAATGATAAGACATAGGACTGACAGGCATGAAAACACAAACGAAACTAATACCTTAGCAGCAGATACTTGATCTGAAATGGTGGGATCCGTAGAATGAATTGAAAAATATTTATTTCCACATACTAGTACCGAAGACATATCCTCAGATAAGATATAATCTTCGGGTTGGAAACATGTATCAGGGATATCCAAACAAAGTTCATTGGGATATTGTGTTAGATTATAACCAGTCAGAGATATGTTTACATGTGGACACACGAAGGCTGGTATTAATCTCGACATCCATGGTCTGGAAGGACACTGACCGAGCCAATAGAACGAATGAAAGTTCATCGGATCTCCAGTCGACGGGTCTCTGTACTTTGGGACGTTGGTGAGATATTCCGTTTCTCGTTCGTAAAAGGTACCGCCGAGTACTTTGGGGACAAAGTCAACACAGAGAGAAGGCCCTGAAGAGGATTCGACATGGAAAGCAGATGCATTCAGAAAGGTTTTTGCTACTTTCATTGGGTCGTGGAAATCGTTTATTAATAGCTCCACGTGAATAATAAGATATCCTGCATCATCCTCTTTCCCCAGGAAACAGCTGTCATTAAAAGACAGCACATTTAACCCACATGTATACTGATAATAGCCCTTTGTAATCAAGTGTGACCTCAAATATTCCTGGATCAGAACAGGCGTTAAACGAGGACAGATATCACAATTTGTATAGTAGGACGCCGATTTATTGAACCTCAGGAACATTTCGTATTTTTGAGAGGCTACACGACTGAAGGCATTCTGACACACACCATCGTTGTATAGAAAGGGCGGCGAACAGGTGATCTCACGGCAAACATTCTGTAACAGAAAGTCAGAAACAATACATGAGTACATAAACTTAAAATTACCGCCATCCTAATAAAATAATGTTTATTGGTTAAGGTCTCATTCGCAATGGTCACCAGAATACGTTACTTCCATATCATTCTGGTTGGTCTCTTATTTCACGCTCAAGTGAGTCCTATATTTTGAAATGAAACTTCTGTATGTAGTGTTACCATAGTCAACACATAGTTTTAATGTGCCTCCAATGCGTGCAATGAGTTTCGGTGTGTGAATGTCTGTATGTTTTGGGAGGCTGCGGTATATTCGTGTTGTGTCTACTTGTATAATGAAACGTTTGTCTATTTTATTGAGCTATCACACAGAGGCATGCCACCGAAGACACAACAGGAAAACTGCTATGAAGAAGAATACTTCAATTTGATTGAATGTATCAAAATTATTGCTAGCGATTTAATGAGTTTTCAACTTTATTCGCTATGTCAATGCAATAAGTATGTTTTTCGTTTTTGTATATTATATCGTTCATGAATATTGATTGTGGATTATTCTGGTGGATTGTGAGAGGCCAACAAATGGTCTCCGTATGATTGCCCCACTGCAGATAGATATGCAATCAAAATGCATAGAAAAATGTTTATGTGCACCTGTGTCAACATCCTATTGACAGTTAATGTCATCAAGGACACCTACAGTATCCTCTGTATACGATGTAGTGCCTTCGGTGTGTGATTTGGAAGCCTGCGTTATGTTCGTGTGTTGTCTCCTCTGTGAGTTAAATTATATATATATATGTTGCTCATTTTAAAGTGCTAGCTCACTGGAGCGTATTGCAAAAGACGCAGCAAGGAATGCACGCCTGTCACATCAAAAGGATCATATGCATATATAATTCTTTGTTCACAGTATAACTACATATTATATTATTTACACATCTAATTTCCCAAATTAGAAGATTATCAATATGAACAACTATATTTACCTTGTATGTATCAAACTGAAAATTAGGATCACATAATTGGATGACATCCGGCCTTTCTTCAGCTGGGGGATCCTCAATAAAATTGAACAAAGCTGCAAATGATGTTATGCCTGTTATACCATCAATTCCTATTAGTCTATCAGATTCACCACTGTATGAGAAATCCCAGAAACAGGATGGAATTGTAGTGTCATTAGTATTACAAATATAACAGAAAATGTTCTTATAGTACTGATAATTGTGTTCATACGTATTATCGTAGTGCCTACACGCCCATTCGACATCGCTGTTGTATTCCCTCCACAGGCCAGTAACATTGCACGTCGTATACATTAAACTTTGGTCCATACATTGAAGAGGAGACACATCATCCGGAGGTTGGTAAAATAGATTACAATTATCTTCATTTAAAATGTAACGGAACAATTCCTCGGCTTTATTTGGAAACACACGTCCACTTCCTTGACAGGCAAAGCTTGTTTGCCAGTATAATAAGTCTTTGTCTTTCTCCCAGTTACAGAATGCACAGTGTTTATAACGGTACGTCTCGTTTGTTTTTACAGAAGACACCGGGATAAAGTCGGTCACATCATTTCGTGAAATGTTGTCACTTTCGCATTTTATTTTGACGCTTTCGTCAAGAAACGTGGTCGGACAAAGGCCAATCATCAGAAAATGTTGATTTGTATTAACTCCATTTTCTTCGAAAGGTTTAAGTTGCGGTAAAACACAAGAGCTTCCCTTGCGGGACAGAATGTCTAAGCTATCCTCTTCTAGAGCTTTATCTAGACAACAACTCCCAGACATGATACAGGTATCGTCACAGGAACATGGCGCACAACAGCTAAAACCGACGGTGGTGTTATTAGCGATTCCTATACTGCAAAGTCGCTGAGAACCACAGTATAACAACTGTTCCATTGCTAACATCTGGTGACTCTGGTTTTGCATGTGTTGTGTCATATTAAACGCCCACTGCATGTCGGATTGTAGGTCGCCAAACTGGAACACTAGTGAAGCGATCATCAGCATCAACATCTTTACACTGATCGGTTAGATCTGAAAGTCAGTAGTCGTATCTATTAGATGTGATTTGCATAAGATGTATAACTTGTTTCGCAATTGATATAAAATAAATAAAGTTTTTTTTAAAGTTGAAAGAAAGATCCATTGATTTTATGCTTAGAGCTCTTTTTATGTTCTTCCAATTATCAACATAGTGAGACGGTTTTGGACTTGTTGTCCACAATTTGTAGTTCAATTAAAGATGTTCCACCGTCGACAGAGCATAAATAATATTTATCATCGGGACAATAATTGATGTTTTATCCTTTGTATACATTATGTCTAATTAATACAATATATATACATATATATATATACATACATATATAATACTTAGTTTTGTTTGTGTTGCCTTCGCAATCAGTACCACATCCCACATAGGGTAAAGTGTCATGGATGTTTTCGCGATGCAATTAATTATCTTAAATATTTTTATATTGAAGTAAAATAACAAGATCAAAGATGGTAAAAGTGTACAGTAAGTAACTTTTGTTACTGAAGAAAAATACTATTTTATACTATTTAACCCTTGTTAATGTACCATTTAATTGATTTTTCAAATGATTCTATTTCTAAAGCAATTCAAAACATCTCTATTGTGACGTCACGATAACGTCGGGTTTTCATTTCACGCCATTCTTGGATACTTTTTCCCCATATATATGAAAAACAGAATCGGGTAATCAAATATTCAGATTTAGTAAAAACAAAACGAATTATCATTGGTTTATAATATATTGCATTTTCTGAAAATTACACAGATATATACTCTATGTTATGTAAACAAACCTTTTAGACGAACTTGCAATAAGTAATCCTGCACAATTTACACCATACTACGGATTGGAGAAGAATGGACATTGAGTGGACAATGAAAGTACAGTACATTGGTACCCGCGGTTTGACCCATTCATCATCAACAATGTTGAAACAAAGACGTGAATTATTAATGAAGCTAAAGATTAAACAGACGATTATATGCATAACGATTCCATTATGGGCAAATTTAATGGATGTGATATATTGGTAGTAATGCCTTGAGGGGTTGGTTATAAAAATTGCAATATCAATAAATCATGTTGACATTCATGACTCATTGCGAGCCAATGTGCGTGACAGTGCATTGCGTATTGAAGTAAACATCGACATTAATACTGATATAATATATTTGTTGTTTTGTCTGTCAATTGTTAATAATATTTGTATTCTCGAAAGTGTCAATAGAGACCTGTAAACCAGACCAACTGCACTTAGTTGTGTATGTCACCGATAGAACACGTGCAATTTACATAATTATTACAGCACTTATCTTGATTGATAGAGATTTTATTTTATTGATATAAAATATGTGTTGTAAACAGTGTTATTTATCTATTCGACAGTATCGTTTTTCGTTTTTAATTAAGCTAAACGAAAGTTATCAGCAGATGTATAAAAGTGTATTAATAATTAACGAGACTCATATAAGATCGACGTATTATTGGCGTACGTCTCATTGTTTTTGGAACAACTGGACATACAACAACCGTAAGTATCTTATTTGTCTTTTATACAATTCTTGTTTCTTGTTAGTAACATGATACATTGTATGTAGACTCGATATACAGTAAACTAACATTAAATGTTTTTCGCACTAGACATTTAATGTTAAACTATTATTACGCTAAAGGTATTTTATGTACGCTGTTATTCCAACAACCAATACAAAATTGCGAATTCATCATTGCTCAGACATGTTAGAAATATATTTGACGCTAACATTTAATTTCACCAAATTATCTACGAATATTAAAATCTTCTTGTCTTGGCTTTTGAATAACTTATCTCATTGTGTCAGCTTTTCATTCATGCCTTTCTATTGCGTCTATAGATAAGTATCATTTTTGATAGAGTATGCTTGAAAACCTTGGGTTGTTTTAATGCGCGGTCAGATTTTCTATGAGTACTGGTTGGTGACATATTATCACGTAAAACATATTATCGTGATTTTGATTGGCGGGTTACACTGAATGCTATTTTTAAACGGTTTTGTGTTTAAAAAGATGACACCTACCAAAATTACCAACAATATTTTCAAATTTAGAAGAAAAATTAACTTTTAACGCAAAAATACCAAAGGTGGTGTTCAAGCTTATGTTAAAAATCCCATAGAAACTGCCCACAGCCCAATTTTCTTGAAACTTTGCATATTGAAAGTACTACTAGTTGTCCCTTTAAAATGACACTTATTTTTCCTTTTGTGATTTTAAAAAGGTCCAAAGGGCCTGAATTCTTTGTAGTCATTTTTACTAAAACTACCTGCACAAACATGCCAAAAAAGGTTAGCCTTTTTTAAATATTCTACATCTTTTATTCATAAATCATATGAGTAGATCGTATACTTTTTATTTAAGTCATTTCTTTTAGATTTTTAACGGAAAATTTTGTTTGAAATAATATTTTTTTTTACGAAAAAGTAACACTTTTTGGAAAAAACGAAAACGAAACATTGCTCTTTGTCATCTCATATCATCCTGTTACTGGTTTTGTCCACATTTTTACCCCCAATTAGAAATACTCCCATGACATTTTCTGTCTATGTTCAAATTAGGTTCAAAATTGACATCTGGGAAAGCAGTTTTTGAGTGACTTAAAAATAGAGAGTGCATGTAGCAACGGACCTATTCTTTGTTAGTATACCTAGTTATACATTTCCAGTTTATGATTCCAGACTCCGATATAAGTGAAAATCAGTGTACAGTAATAATTTTAGATGCTATATATCATGGTAACACCTTTTAAAATATTTGTTGCCATGGTAACAAAACGGAGGCCTCTGATTGGCTGAAATTTAAATGATGTCAGAATTAAGTGAAAATTGGTATATAACTAGGTATGCTGAATAACATGGTTTCACTTTCAAAAAGATTGGTTGCCATTGAAACAAAATGAGGCCTCTGATTGGTTGAAATTTAGATATTGTCAGATTTAAGTGAAAATTGGTATAGAGGGGTTATAAAATATGCTGAGTAACATGGAATCACTTTTTAAAAGATTGGCTGCCATGGAAACAAAATGGAAGTCTCTGATTGGTTGAAATTTAGATATTATTAGATATTAGTGAAAATTGGTACATATGGGTTATGTGGTATTCCGAATGAGATAGTAACAGTTTTAAATACATTGTTGCCATTGTTTCGAAATAAAAGCAGCCTGATTGCTCAAAATTAAGATTGTAGCCTTTGTGGTGCTGGTAGTATTTTTAAATAATGCATATTTTATTTGAAAATCAAATGTAACTCTGTTTCCCCCTTTAATCATTTTTAATTCAGTTTGAAATAGTTTTTATTTACATGAGAGATGGATAATCTTAGTTTGTATTTTTTGCGTTTAAGTTGCTGACGAAAACATACTTCTTTCCAATAATTGTTTGATATCTGATATGAAAAAAGAAACTATTTGTTTTACCCAAGAGCATATCTAGTTGTTATTCTTTTTTGTACTGTTTGGGAAAATGCTGGAATAAAAATGCAAAAATTTTAGAGTCCATATGTTAGTTAACAAAAAATCTATCACTAACTGTTCTTTTATTATGGTGTCCATGATCAATTTTAAATTTATGGTCAACTAGGGCAAATATTGATTTTTTAGATAATTTCTCTCGCTGCATTTCAGCCTATGAAATGCTATTTTCCCGGATTTCAATTTTTTTGAAAAAGTATCTGTTATAAGATTATACCTGTAGCATGTTTTTAAAATGTTTTAAAAGTGTGGACAAAATCGATAACATGCCAAATATTTCGAGCAAACCCAATATCCTCAATATTTATCCTGAGCAAAACTTGAGTTTTTTTTTTCTTCAAAATCAATTTGTAAAAATAATTCGTGAATATCATTGTAAATTGATAAAAAATAAAGAATGAAGTTTCTTTTATTATAATATATAATTGAAAAGTAAAAAAATATGTTCAAAAAATAGACACAAGGGGTCCCCTTGCCACATAACCAAAGTAATTTTAGAAAACATCGTTTCAGGCCCTTTATGCCTTTTTAAAACATACAAACTAAATGAAAATATACAAAAAGTAGTTATGTAGCTAGACCTTCAACACTGCAAAATTTGAAAAAAAAATCGGCGCGTGGGCGGATTTTGCAACCCCACCTTTAAGTAAATCTTACCTCACAAGTACAACATAAGCCAGGGGAAATGCATGATATCGGCTTTATTCTAAGATAATAGTCCCGATTTATATATCGTCTGCTTCCTCTGATGACGGACAACAGCGTTCAAAAAACGAAAGTTGTAAGGGAGGTAATTCAATCTTAGAAAAGAACGCTGATCGGGGTTACTCAAGCACTTTTGACCAGACGACAAAATAAAAGGTAGTAAACAATGTCGATTTGATTTGTTATTCTATTGTTTACAGAATTAATCACCACCAGAAATCATTCAATTAATTTATATATTAATTCAGAATACTAAAAAATTATACAGACATGTGATAAATATTTGTGTTTTTGCCAGAAATAGATCGGTAAATGGCGACCTCTTCATTTCCCCTGTCAGCGATAAACAATACACGCATTCTCTCTTTTGAAAGGCAGTTTTTACATCAATTAATTTTTTAAAAATAGTTCAAATTTTATCTTTATGTTGATACCAAGTTTAATGTATTCCATCACACGTAACTATTTTTTTTTTTTAAATCACGATAATATTTTTAATCGATAATATTTCTCACGATAATATGTTCTGCAAAATGACACGAAAACCTATTTGACCGACTTTTTTCAAACGGCTGTGATTATTGTAAAATATCATATAAATTCACTTAAAGCTTATTTATTTAAAGTGTTGTGGACTAAAGCTTATTTACAACTCTAAAAATCTAAATTTAAATACAACGTTTAGAAAAAAATCGAGAAAAATCGCTATTTTTTCACGATAATATGTCGCCAGCCAGTAAGGATTCATTTTTATTACATTTCTGTTCCAAGTACATTTTTTATACGGGAATTTTACGAAATGACCCATCTGGTGGCAATTCTGAAAATTTGTCTTTTCTTCGCATTGAGGTTTTCCATTTTTTTACTGAAATTGATTTTACTTAAATCATCACTGCCCCAGTATCTTAAGCTGTAATGAGCTAGTTTACTATAGATCTTTACTTGGTCCGTCGCAATTAAAATAAGCATTAGTTTGATGTGTGAAATGATAAGCTTATGTCACTTTATTTTTTATAAGGTTTCAGTCTCGTTGAAATCTCGTTTCAACATTAATCAAAGAGCTTTTATGCTTTTGAAAAACTAATAATCTCAATTTGTAGAAGTTGTAATATGGAAAATATGTCAAAATATATTGCATTTAGAATTTTGTACACATTAAGTCATAAATTTTAAGATATTACCAATTTTGGCAGCTATTTTGAAAAGGTGTATTTCTTACATTTTGAAACGAGGTGAAATTTTATACTTTTTTACTTAAAGGGACAATTCACTCAGGCTAATTCTTTCACATAACCAAGAAGCAAAATATGGCATAAATGTATTTTTCTACATTTCTTATGAAACATATGACATTTAATTAATACCATTGTAATTACATTTCTTATGAAACATATGACATTTAATTAATACCATTGTAATTACAAATCGTTGATCAATACGATTAAGCAGGTACAATATGTACGTTGTACCCATATCCGAGCCAAAGTCACGCACGTTAAGCAAATGAACTACATAGCCACTGTTGTGGTAATAAATTGATTTTTTAGGCAAGACAATTCACCTAATAAGGTAAACACACTACTGTCAGAGCGATTTGAGTAGTTCTAGACAAAAGTAGCACGGGACAGGGTTCGGCATACAAGATGTTTGACCGTAGATCGTGAGTTCAAGGCCCGGATAGGGCACGAGCCAATAAATTGTCATGCTTTGTTAAATTGTGTTTCTTTGAAATTTAATGTAGTTTCATATACAGTAGTTTTAATACAGATTATTTAAACTATTTCACAAATAATCTTAATTTCAAAACTTTACCTGTTAATGAATACAATTGATCTTTTCAGATGCAAATGTTGGTGCTGACGTTGACTTCTATGTATGCTTTGATATTGCTAAACCCTGCTAGAAGACAAGTCAGCGCGTTCTCCACAGCCAGGATGCAATGGGCTTTCAATATGACACAACACATTCAAAATCAGAGCCACCAGATGTTGATCATGGAACAATTGGTATACTGTGGTTCTCTGTATCTATGTGGTTCAATAGACCCCAATGGAACTAGCAGCTATTGTTGTGCGCATTGTTCATGTGATGACACCTGCAAAATAGCTGGGAACTGCTGTCTAGATAAAGCACTAGAAGAGGATAGCGTAGACATTTTGTCCCGCAAGGGAAGCTCTTGTGTGTTACCGCAACTTAAACCTTTCGAAGAAAATGGGCTTAACTCAGATTACCGTTATCAGATGGTAGGTCTTTGTCACAAAACGTTTCTAAACGAAACTGTAAAGACAAAGTGTGAAAGTGAAAACTTTTTGTCAACAAATGTGCCAGACTTACTACCAGTAACGTCTGTGAAAACAAACGAGACATATATCAATAGGTACTGTGCAAATTGCAACTGGGAACAAGACAAAGACTTAATATACTGGCAAACAAGTTTTAAATGTCGTAGTAATTTTGTGTTTCCACATAAACCCAGAGAGTTATTTAACTTCATTGTGAATGAAGATGGATGCAATATGTTTTACCTACCGCCAGATAATGTGGCTTCTTTTACCTGTGAAGTCGACCGTTATATGTATAAGGAATGTAACGTTACTGGTGCCTGGCAGGAATTTAACAGTGATGTAGATTGGGCTTGTAGACACTATGATAATGTCTATACTCACATCCATGAATATTATAAGAATGTTTTCTGTTACATTTGCAATGCTTATTTCTTAACACCACCATATTGTCCAATGCAACCTAACCCACCCTCAATTTCCACGGATGAATTAGTATCTTTTGCAGCACTGTTCAATTTCGTCGACAATTCTCCGAAAATTCAACCTTCGCAAATACAAAACACATGCTTGATAGAACAACGATTTGATATGCACAAGGTAAGCAATATCTGACTCCACTATAATATCAAAATGGCTCCGATTGCCTATTGTTTTTTTAACTTAGGAATAAAACAGCTATATTGAACAATCTTAATTTAAAGACCCTTCAATATTCGTGTCTATATAAAGATATCACTGTGTCACTTAGTTATATTTATTCGAGTCTGTATTCTCGCCAAAGGCGGCCACGCAAATGAAATGTCAAGATCAGAACTGTGCTTGAAATCGCTAAAATCTTTAATATTACTGTACATTATATACTACATTATATACTGCCGTGCAGGCTCTTTCTAGTATCAAGTGTAATTGATTTTTGTTACAGAATGTTTGCCGTGAGATCACCTGTTCGCCACCTTTTAGATACAGCGATGGTGTTTGTAAGAATGCCTTCAGTCGTGTAGCCTCTCAAAAATACGAAATGTTCCTGAGATTCAATAAATCGTCGTCCTATTATACAAATTGTGATACCTGTCCTCGCCTCACTCCTCTTTTGATTCGGGAATATGTGAGGTCACACCTGATCACTATGGGGTATTATGGGCATACATGTGGATTAAATGTGTTATCGTTCAACAAAAACTGTTCTCAGGAGAGAGACGATACAGGATATTTTGTTCTTCATGTGGAATTCTTTGTACGTGAATTTCACGACCCAATGGAAATGGCTAGAAATTTAATAGATACGTCTGCTTTCCGATTTAAGTCAAGTAAAGGAGCATCTACTTGTATTGAACTTCAACCAGAAGTGATTGGGGGTAGATTTTATCCACCAGACGCTGCTGAATACAACGACTATGTCTATCCAAGCGACAGGATCTATACCGATCCGTATAGTGGGATTCAGATGATACTTGAGACTGATTATGAATCTGGGTATTGTCCCTTTAAACCATGGGTATCGCAACTGGTAACTACATTTTTGTGCCCACACGTTAATATATCATCCGACGATTACAATATAACAATTAACAATTATAACAGGCTGTGTCTTGATACTCCTCATAGATGTTTTCAGCCAGAGGAATACATATTACCAGACGACCTGCCGTATGTTTTGGTATGTGCAGACAAATATTTTGCATCTGAGCCACCGGGTTACAAAGTTCCAAAAGAAGATTTAGGAAAAGTTTTGGTTTCCTTTGTTTCTTCATGTTTGTCAGTCCTATGTCTTATCATTACCATGGTAACATATACTCTATTTCCTGTGTTAAGGACACTTCCTGGACTCTACACAATGGCGCTGTGTGCCACATTAATTGTCGCCCATACCCTGTTCACCTTTGGGGCTGGTGCAGTGAATATCAAAATCTTGTGCGAAGTTTTTGGAATAGTCATCCATTTGACAATGCTAGCAAGTGTATTTCTGATGAACGTTTGTTCAATTCACATGTTTCGCGTATTTAATCATTTAGACAGGCAGTACGTTTTGACAGTTGAAGAAAAAAGACGCCATTTTGTAATATCCCTCGTTTACAGTTACGGTGCTAGTGCAGTATTCGTACTCGGACGCATTGTATACAGCGTCGTCACTACCGGCATGTTAGGATACGGAATCCGGATCTGTTTTATCAACAACACGAATGCGCTCTTGTTTAGTTTTACATTACCGGTGATGGTACTTGTCCTGGCGAATATTGTCATGTTCATTATGGTCGTAATTAAGGTCAGTCGACTTCCTAATATGTCTACGTCTTCATCGTGTCGTCATCAGCAGAAACGATTTTTGGTTTATGTTAAACTCTCTAGTCTGACAGGTGTAGCCTGGCTGTTTGGGTTTATTGCTGAAATTTCTAATCAAGATGTTTTCGTCTATCTATTTATCATTTTGCTGGCTGGACAAGGTGTATTCATCATGCTGTCTTTTATATGTAATAAAAGGGTTTATAATCTCTATGCTGCATACAAAGAAAGAAGCAGTAGTCAAACGACATCGACTGACCACACGATCCTGTCCAACAGCTCGAAGTCCCGTATACCTCATACCAAGGAAACAGCTTCATCCAAAGTTGATCATGACCTTCAAAACCTTCATGTCCGACAAACCCCCAACTTTGAATCCAGCACGAAACTCTGATCAAAGAAAAAGACGCTATCATTTGAAGTAAAATAATAATTGCAGAGCCAATATAATACATAAAACAAACATAGTTATGATGTTATCTATTGTTGTTTCTGTACCTTAACTCCCAGATTATGGGACCATTACCTTAAACTGTCCTACATGTTACCTTTTACTGTCTTAAATGCGACTCCTATATAAGACAGTCAATTGCAATTAAAAGGTAGCCTATGGGAGAGTTACACAATACGGGTGAGTAGGCCACCAGGCATAATCCCATAGTTATGTGAATACACAACACAACATGCTAGAAAATTTACTTATTTTTTAATCCTGATTACGAAAAAAACCACTCAATGAATATGAAGACAATTTAACGTTCTGTTGATGCAGAGTTAAACACGTCCACCGAATGTCTGTATATATCCCAGAAATTTTCTTCCTTTTTTGAATTCACAATTTAACACATATATACAGCATTAACTCCAATTTCCGTTTTCTGAAACTTTCCTGTTTTTGTATACCTCTTTGACCTTTTCTCACATCATCTAGTTGTACACTTATTTTGATATTGTTTCAACAATATTTCAAAATCGATTTCCAGAGAATTTTCCCTAAATCCCATTAGCTTGTTGAATGAAATTGCACATGGTATGAAGATACACGTGTGTACAATGATTTTTTCTCAATAAATCCAAGATAGTCCCTAGAGAGGTCGAAATTTTTAAATCTTCCAAAATCCAAAAACAATGAAAGATCTGGGAGGGCACCGACTGTTTTGAACTGGATCACTTTTTATCAAACGCCTGAATTGGCATAGTTTGAGATGTCATTTCTTTACGACATTAGACATATAGGAAAGGTACACACAAATGTATGTTTTTCAATCCTTTTAGTTATAAACGTCATGGCAGTCACGTATGTATGTTTTTCAATCCTTTTAGTTATAAACGTCATGGCAGTCACGTATGCCTTCTAGTACTCCTGGGCAACCAGTTGAGGAACGGAGGGCCATTGAGTCTCGTTACTTATCTAGTACCCTTGCTATTTCTCAGTCAGTAGAGGAACAGAGATAGGACAGGGAGGAGAGTGATCTGTTGGTTTGATTAATTAACGTCCTATTAACAGCCAGGGTTATGTAAGGACGGCCTCACATGTATGCGATGGGTTGCGTGTATGTTGTGTGAGGTGCGTGTTTTGGGCAATGGGAGACTGCGGTATATCCATGTTATGTCTTCTTGTATAGTGGAACCGTTGGCCTTCAGCATGCCGATGAAGACACCAAGCAACACAGCCCCACCCGGTCACATTATACTGACAACGGGCGAGTTGTCGGTTCTGTCATGGGACATTGATATAGGGCTCAAAAGCAACATAACATCAAATCTAGTCGACAATTTTGGTTTGCAATATTATCTAAAGACACCCATTGATCAAAGTATAAAAACAGTCTACGGTTAAGTAGTCACAGGTTAAATATTGAACTGTATTGGATTTGTCATGGTTGAATGCACACGGGTAGACTTACCCGAGCTCATAAATGGTTTGAATTAGAAATAGAAAGTGCACTGTGTTATTACAAAGAGTTGTTATGCTTTAAGTTAGACGGGCCTCGATTTAGTTCTCTCTCCCATATATTGACAGTTTAAGGCTTATCTACATAACATAAAGGTTTATAATATTTACGTTTAATATACTTTAAAAAACTATGTTGTTTTCTATTGTATTTGCTGTTAATAATTGTTTGTTTGATTAATTTCTAATTAACAGTCTTTTTTAACACCAATTGGCAAAATAAATGTAATTAAATCTATTTCATTATTAAAGTTTCACTGCTTAATCATTTGTTTATATCATTACCAAACCCAAATGAAAAATTTATTGGAAAATTGAATCCTACATTGTAGGTTTTAATATAATCAGTATTCTGGCAACATTTTTTTTTAATTATTTAAAGCTCGGATTGTTCAGTCGCCTATGTGTACTCTTTGCAACTCGGAGTATGAAACTATTACACACTTGCTTTGAGAATGTCAAGAGGTGCAAAAAAATTTTGTGACTCTTGAAACTCTTTCTGACACCCTTTTTATTCCTTTTAGTTTCAATAAGGAATCTTTTCTTTCTGGACATATCCTTCATAATGTAAATGGTATAATTGGTAATGAAATACTTATTATAGTGAAACACTATATAAAAATACGTTGTCTTCACAAATCTTTAAATTTAAATTCTCAAATTAATGCTATTCAAGACTATCATAATGTTAATAAATGTTTGGATTATAACAAAAAAAGAATGTTTATGTAGCGAAATTTCGAAAGGAATGGCAAAAATTTGTTTTGCTATTATAAATGTATACTTAATATATTTTCTTTCTCCTCTCTGTTTCTCTCTCTCATATGTTCTGCCATATTTTGTCTCCTGTACTTTGAAACAATTATGCATTTTTATTTATATTTTAGTAGTCAATAATGATATAAATTTATCCATCCCCCATCTCTCTCTTTTTCCTTCCTTTTTTAATCTTTTTGTCTATCTAGGTCTATATGCCTGTCTATGAATGTCTTTTTGACTGTATTTGTATTATATATCTATATGTTCATGTGTGTATGTGTGCAAGTGTGTGATGGTGTGTGAAAAGTTGTATATATGTTGTGAACCAAGTATTTATGTATATAAGGTACATATATCTTGCTAAAAATTAATGACGAATGATAGTGAGTGAGTTTACATATAGATATAGCTCAATGTATTTATTTAATTTATTGGGGAAAAATATAATATAGAATTATAAATTATAATTTGCAATACAAATAATGTGGAATGAAAGTGAGTGAGTTTACATGTCAGTATATATATATGTCCATGTATTCATAAATTTGATTGGAATAAAATAAAATTATAAGATAAATTTCACAATACGTTACACAATGGATCAGTGTATTTATGTCTAACACTGATCTTGACTTGAACTTGAGAAGATTTATCTTGGAAATTCGCAAGAATGATGGCGCAGAATACAGAGGAAATACTTTATTATTTCTAGCATACAATACTACTTGAGGGATAAGAATATAATCATTAACTTTTTGACAGTGAACATTTTCAGTCTCTCCGGAAAGTTCTTGACGCCAAGAAGAAAGTGGTGGCTAAACAAGGAACTGGAAATACGAAAAGAGAAGCCACAGTGATCGCAGTAAACCAGGATTATTTGTTTGTTATCCTCACTTTCAACGAAACGGGGATATTACTTTGGGTCCGTCTGTCTGTGTATTACGCTTGGTTTCCATGCAATTTCTGCCACAAATCTAAAACGATTTTTTTGTAACTTGTCACATGCTTAAATGTGCCAAGGGCTCGGATGAGTTCGCTATGCACTTTCATCGAATATCACATCCCGCCAAGTGATATTACACTGATAAAGGACAAACCAGTCGCCCCACTCATCTTATGTTAAGCGCTAAACAGGATCAGTTACAAGTTCTTTGTTTTGTATTTTTGTTTTGTTTCGTTACCTACCACAAATAGGGTTGTAAGCAAAAAATTCAAGCCTTTACCCGAAAACAGATCTATTCACCAGGTGAAATGTCGGGAAAATGGTACCCTTCATGTGGTCCGCGAAGGAGATGTGGATAATGAGGATCCTACACCGGAAGATCAAGAAGACAGCCTGAAAGACATGGTCTCCCGAGAGTGTATTTTTGCTGTACTCGCAGATGACCCGAATTCCGACTATTACCTTCTGAAAGCATTGGGACATTCACATGTTCTAGAATAGGAAATTTCAGAAAAGATGGCGATGACGTCACACAAAGGTGCATCCGGCCGCTCAAAGGTACAACTCTTATATCTGTACACATTAACATTGTGGGAACACAGCCGCTTGCGATGTTTGTTTACATTTTATTGTAATAAATAGTACGGCAATCCGAGAACTGTTGCGTTATTTTGATTTCAAAAGGTGTAAATAAAAATATTTTACAGTAATATACAATTTTAAACATATGGTATTCATATATTTTACTGTTTATACTCCATTTTCGACCGCTACGAGAAAACACGGTCGCCATTACGTATAAACATTGACAGATATATTGCAAATATCAACTTGAATTTACAAATTAAATTCAAAGTCTCCCAAAATATAATTACAAGCAATCACTGTTTTCGAAGTGTTACTTGATAAAACACCTTACGATGTGTGATTAGTGCAAAATTAAACATTTGCTTTCGTTGATTACCCCCAAGCCCACGGCAGCCATATAGTACAGTACAGCCGAGAACCCGAATTTCGTCCATTTTCAGTGTCATAAAATTACGTATTCTGTTTTTTTTTTTTTTTTGTCATCAATTTTGGGATTTAGTTTATAATATACAAATGAGTCAGTTTTTACATTCTTTTTATGATATTTTTAAACAAACTTTTAAGTATTTAAGATTCTCTAAGCCGTGCGCAATGTATCCTGGTCGGCATTTACAGTACTACGATCTGTAATTTATATCAATTTAATGAAGAGCTACCTAATATGTATTCAAATTATCTAAAAGGTATATCATTTCAATTTGAGAATTAACTCAGCAGTCTATGGCATAAAAGCTGCTGAAAATGAAATAATAAAAATGAATTCTGCACCATGAAAACTGAACGATTTCACCATTTTATTTTTCAAGATCGGCAGCCATACGTGTACGTGTGACACAGTAGTTTAATTACTATCCGTAATTTTGTTACGATACAAGAGCATTCCATTAAAACAACATGTACATATTATATAATGAAATATATATCTTAAACTACTACTTCTTGAGATAAAAGTGTTGGTAATTATTAATATGATTTATTTCCCCAACAATGCTGTGGCCTGCGGTGATCTACAAGCGACGAAGCCATACACGAGCGGCCGTGGCGAGTGGTCAGGCGGTTCACGTTTTGTTCCTATCAAATCGTTTTGTGAACAGCTTTTTTATGTATAACAGAAAAATGATACATTGAAATAAATTATCTATTCATAACAACTTTTTTCACAACCTGAATTTCTACGTATGAACAAAATCGGGTATGTGTGCACGTGATGGCCCGGTAGCGATTCGATAGGTGGCTTCGACACTAAATCTACACAAGTATATTTAGCAATAAACAAATCAAAATATAAAAATGTTAACATCCGTAACCTGTGAAACAATAAGAAACCGTTTCTACATCAGAATTTGCAAGTATGAAAGTGTAAAGTTTTGTCAAAGTATTGATTATGAAGCAGGGATGTACGTATCTGTTATTGTTTTTATCAGTCGCCATACTGTGTTTGTACCTTTGAGGACCCGGATGTAAACTTTCTGTGACGTCACGCCATCTTTTCTGAAATCTCCTATAAGAAACGACCGATAAGTGGGGAGTGACATACCCAGCAGAGACTAATGTTATAAGGTGGGGGTCATACTTTAAATTCGTATCTGTCGACGAGAATGGGTTAATCTATGAACACCTGAAGAGGAAGAGTGCGCTCATCCAAGCCGTGGCTAACCGATACATTGGTCTGGAATTGTCCATTTCTAAGAAACTTTCAGAAACGTTCATAGATCTTTATAATCATTATCATAATTTTGTACATTTCATTCTATTCCCACCAGATTGTTAATAATTCTCATGATGTGGTTATTGATTTTCAAGTGGTGTCATATTCCGTTTCAAGATTTTTATACACTTAAATATTATCTAAATGATAATATCCAACGCTGACTTAAATCTTGTGACCAGTACCTCTCATATGTTGATACGTCAGATCGTGCTTATCTTTATAAATAAATGGAACTATTCACCAAGAAGTTAGTAAGTTTACAGTTAATAAATCTCAATTTCAATGATGTCCGACCGGAATATGAACAAGTGCGCGTAGCATATATAATTTCCATTACGTCGACAAATTAATTTGGAGGAATATCGAGCTATTTGTGAAATTAAAATTGGATTTCTATAACATTCGTGAAATTACATTTTCTCTGCTAATGGATTATCAGCTTTTTTTCAGTTCAATTTGGATTTATTCACTGAAAATAAATCTTCAATTTGTGATCTTGCACTTTTTTTGTCCTTAGGTTTTCAAATTTCACAGAAAGGGATGTCCTCCGCTTTTTAGCGTAGATTATAGTTCAGTCTGTAGAATAATCTACGGCTACAGGTTAACTAATCTTCAGAACAAGGTAAATTTACTTCGTATTTATAGACAATAGTCCAACTAATGTGCTAGCAACAACAAAAGATAACATCACAGCGATGTTTTCGAAGATGCTCCGCCGCCGACAGAGCATAAACGATACTCATAATTTGAACAATAATTGGCGTTTAATCGTGAAAATATGTCTAATTTGCACAAAAAAAAAAAAAAATAAAATAATTTATTTTGATTTGTTGCACACACAATCAGTTGTTTATCCCATATAGAACATATAAATATATATAGTGTCACCGATTTATTTTGGGATGCAATTAATTATTTTTATTATCTTTAAATGAGACAAGGACATAGTCATTCAGATCCCCCGCCAATGGAGAGCGAAATCAATTAATGCATTAATTTTATATGCTAGTAAGAGTATAGGGAAAGTATTTTAAACCCAACTGCAATTGAAGAATATATACAAAAACATATTTGTGTGTTTTTTTTTAATAAAGTGAAACCAACTTTGAAAACATTTGTTTCTTTGAAAAATACTAGAATTGATCTTAGCTTTAACAAAGTTCAGCAGCTAACAGTGCGATTTTTGATTTGTAAATGTTCATAGTAATTGAGTTTGATTAAACAGCATATTAAATAAAAAGTAAAGACGAAGTCCTACATAAAAAGTTACATATTATCTCTGCTGGTTTTAGAGTTGTGCTCCAAAAACGATTCTTACATAAAAAAATCTGCCCAATTTAGTCCATGGTTACAGACAAAAGTACAAAAAGTGAAAACCTCAAAATAGCAAAAAAACACTACTAGACCATAAGGACTAATGTGCCTATATCTCAAACCGGTTTTCCAGTTATGCTGCGGAAACGAACCTAGGTACAAAAATATGATATTTTCAGCAATGTTTCCATGGTTACGGAAAAAGTGCAAAAATGAAAACCTAAAAATAGCAAAAGGCACACACTAGACCATAAGAACAATGTGTCTATGAAGTTTCATGCGAAATATCTCTGCTGGTTTTTTTAGAGTTGTGCTCCGGAAACGATTCTTACACAAAAATCAGCCATTTTCAGCAATGTTCCCATGTGTTACAGAAAAAAGGACAAAAAGTGAAAACCTTAAAATAGCAAAAGGCACTACTAGACCATAAGACCAATGTGTCTATGAAGTTTCGTGGAAATATCTCTGCTGGTTTTAGAGTTATGCTTCGGAGAACGAACCTGGTACATAAATATGATATTTTCAGCAATGTTTCCATGGTTACGGAAAAAAAATGCAAAAAATGAAAATAGCAAAAGGCACCACTAGACCATAAGAAACAATGTGTCTATGAAGTATTCATGGAAAATATCTCTGCTGGTTTTAGGTAGTTGTGCTCCGGAAACGATTCTTACACAAAAAACTGCATTTTCAGCAATGTTCCCATGGTTACGAAAAAAAATGGATTTTGTTTGTTTGTTTGATTTATTAACGTCCTATTAACAGCTATGGTCATGTAAGGACGGCCTCCCATGTATGTGGTGTGTTGCGTGTATGTTGCTGTGCGAGGTGCGATGTTTTGGGAGACTGCGGTATATTCGTGTTGTGTGTCTTTTTGTTATAGTGGAACTATTGCCCTTTTTTTATAGTGCTATATCACTGAAGCATGCACGCCGAGACACCAAGCAACACACCCCCACCCGGTCACAATTATACTGACAACGGGCGAACCAGTCGTCCCACTCCCTGTATGCTGAGCGCTAAGCAGGAAGCAATAAACTACCAGCTTTTATAGACTTTGGTGTGTCTCGGCCAGGGGACAGAACCCAGAGTCTTACCTCACAGGGGCGAACGCTCAACTCAAGGCCAAAAGTGAGGCGATTGCCAAAGGAGGCATTAGGAAAGATAAAGTCAGTTAGGGAAGAAGAGAAAAGATAAGATCCTAAATTTAGGTCGCCCTTTTTACGATCATGCAATAGGGGCAGCAGGTACAATTCTAACGCCCAACCTGCAGAAAAAAGGACAAAAAGTGAAAAACCTTAAAATAGCAAAAGGCACTACTAGACCATAAGACCAATGGTCTATGAAGTTTCGTGGAAATATCTCTGCTGGTTTTTAGAGTATGCTCCGCGAACGAACCTGGTACAAAATAATGATATTTTCAGCAATGTTTCCATGGTCTACGGAAAAAATGCAAAAAATGAAAACCTAAAAATAGCAAAAGGCACCACTAGACCATAAGAACAATGTGTCTATAAAGTTTCATGGAAATATCTCTGCTGGTTTTAGAGTTGTGCTCCCGAAACGATTTCTTACATAAAAATCTGCCATTTTCAGCAATGTTTCCATGGTTACGGAAAAAGTGCAAAAAATGAAAACCTAAAAATAGCAAAAGGCACTACTAGACCATAAGACCAATGTGTGTCTGAAGTTTCGTGGAAATATCTCTACTGGTTTTAGAGTTATGCTCCGGAAACCATTCATACGGACGGACGGAACCCATTTGTATATCCCCGATAATTAGAAGCTTAAAGTTTTCAATGGTGGTAATGGTGTAAATGTAAGTAAACTGAAGAAAAATTAATTTGTTACTGAAGAAAACAAAAATACTAACGCAATAAGCGTCTACTATATTCTGATTCTCGAGTGAGTGTCTACTTAATTCTCGCCTATACTTTTGGTATCTTTTTACTAGTTTGATTTGTCTATTACTTTTTTATTGAGGCATTTTTTTTCTTATCCACAAAATAAAACTGCTATTACATGTTATGCTCATCCGTATCTATGATGGATCCACTGTTTGGTAATGTTTTGGATAGCCTGATCTATTAAGTCGTCAACATGCCCACGTAATATTTTGATGGATACATTGATAATTTATTGTTTGAAAAGGACGACGCGTGACCGACGGCAAAACAAACAGACTCGTGGCCTCTTTGAATTCTTTCAAAACTATGTTTTACTGGGTCAAAACCTTTATTTGACACATTCCTCGGATACCAAACATGCATTATAACAAAATATATAGCACATAAAATAAACAATTCTACTGACCTACCATCGCTTACTACCAAAGGTGGACAACATTTACCACTGGCGAAAGAAATAATAATCGCCCGCGCTCAATACAGATTCAACAGGGTAGTTGAAGCTCTAGGTGAATTAAAAACTATCCTGATCACCTGTCTTTATCAGTCCACATTCAAATTAAATTTTCTTCATAAATTTGAAAATATTGTTGATTTTGATACGTGTCATCTTTCTAAAAACAAAACGATTTAAAAACCACATTCGGTGTACCGCGCCAATCAAAACCACGATAATATGTCGCCAGGCAGTACATGTTCATACAATTTTCAGGTTTTTAATGTGTTTTTACCCGTGTACGCATCTCAAGTCGAGCACTTAAGACTGTTCAGGGTTTCGAATATATTAGTAAATTGTTTTATTAACAGCCAGGGTCATATTATAACGTGCCAGGTTTGTTGGTTGAGTAAAGCTGGAGTACCCGGAGAAAGGCCACTGCCAGAGATAAGTTTACCTGGCAACTGTCCCATATTTGGTTCAATGAAGGAATCTATTCCTGCGCATCAACAAATTGTCTCGCTTCAAGCAAAAGCAAGTAAATAAAGGATACAATTTGCTTTCGTTTTGGATGTCATAATCGTTGTAGGATTTCCAGCTGTCTCGTTCCAAAAAATACTTGTATTGTAAGACTAATCAAGTATTCATTATACGGTATTCTTGCATAGTGGCATTTTTATAGTGCTACAGTGCTGTACAATAATTATATTTGGAAAAGAAATTTTATGAAAATACAGAACGCCCGATTGCTAAACCATATAATATGTACCTTTCAATCTTCACAAACATGGCTTCTGCCGACGAGTCGTCAAAAATGTTTATAAAGTTGATAGGACCAAATTATAATCACCAAACCAAAAAGTAAACTTGTTTACACAATGTGTTCACATAAGCAATAGACAGATGAAAATATTGCAGCTAAATTAAGTTAATACATAAAATGTGATACTGAAAAAACAGCATGGAATCAACGACCATTTGGGGTCTTTTTATCCTTAGAGTAAATTTTGAAATAAGCATAGGGTCTGTTTTGGAAGAATACTTTCAACTCATCGTTTGTCGACTGTTATTTTACTAGTTACTGAAAATAATTAGTCATCGCACCTCGGATAGAAATGTACCCAAACGACTGGCGGAGAGCCGTTGTCACGTTGTGACCCCTAACACTTTATAGGGCGTCAGTAAATTTTATTATGGTGCAATATGGCGGCTGTCGCCCTCGCTTAAAAAATTTAACACATTCTCTCCAATTAAATACACCATTTCATAACCGTAGAAATATATTTTCCTTATCAGTTTTTATATTTAAAATAAATTTAGATCGTTCTAATACTTCAAATTAAATTAAATGCATTTTTTAAATACGAGTTACTTCCCCTACGGCTGTTTGAAAATTGATGACGCGTTGAAAGTCAAACGTAAGCATTCAAGCATTTTCTTACTTGCGGTTTGGTTAAGAAATGAAGGGGTCGTATTTATAGATCTATCAACCCTCACTCTAAAATTAATTATTTGGAATTACTTCCGAGTGATTATCTCAAAGAGAATGCAGAGATGATCATTGAGTCTGCGCTATAAATGTTGGATGGATGTTTGGGTTACTTTTGTGTCACTTTGTGCCCTGCAGGTAGTACGTGTCCCTACTGATTGATTGTAAAAGGCGACTAAAGGAGTAGATATGATAGGACCAGTATTTGGCCTTAATATTTAGGCCGAAAAATATTAACTCTGATCCACATCAATTTCACATCAATAAATACTCTCATACTTGCCATTCATCAAAACTTTTTATAACCATGTACATGATTTTCCTCTTCTCGCCAAATTTTGCAAGAAATTCATTATCTTAGAATCAGGTTAGAAAAGGCTTGAAATGGATTTGGCCGCCACCTTGGAGCAACTTTTATTTTGCATGGATACGCGTAAATACACGATACACAACGCAACCTCTTTCTGCTCCACGAAGGCGGCCACATTCATTTTTAGAAGAAAAAAAACACACTCAAAAAACACTGAAAAATGGCGGGAAACTGCATGTTGATGACGTCATAGTGAACATAATTGGCACATGCGGGATATTTTCGGGATGTAATGTGTTAGCAAATGTATTCAACTGTTATATGGCAAAATATGTTGTTCTTTACTGGAAAATTAATTTTGCGGCCATATTCGAGTCTTAACGTTCCTTCTCCTTTAGGATCTTATCTTTTCTCTTCTTTCTAGCCGACTTTATCTTTCCTAATGCCTCATGGCAACGCCTCACTTTTGGCCTCGAGTTGAGCGTTCGCCTCTGTGAGGAAGGCTCTGGGCATACCAAAGTCTATAAAAGTGGTAGTTTCTGCTCCTGCTTAGCACTCAGCATACAGGGAGTAAGACGACTGGTTTGACCGTAGTCAGTATAATGTGACAGGGTGGGGCTTGGTGCTTGGCGTCTTCGGCGGCAAGCTTCAGTGATAAAGCACTATAAAAAGCAGTTCCACTATACAAGAAGACACAAACACGAACATACCGCTGTATACCAAACCGCGCACCTAGCACTTCACACACGCCACACACTGCATACATGGGAGGCCATCAATACATGACCTTGGCTGTTAATAGGACGTTAAAAAATCAAACAAACAAGTGTCACTTTTGTTTGTGATTCTTTCAATATACAACCAGTCTGATGTCGCAATTGAGGTAGGCCTATTGTGCACTAGGAATTTTGAATTATTGTTGATTTATGAATTATTTAAGGATTAACTTGAATAGATTTTTTATGTTATGGAGATATAACACAAAAATCTGAGTGTACTCTAAATAAACCGCGAAGCGGTTTATGATGAGAGTACACTCAGATTTTTGTGTTATATCTCCATAACATAAAAAATCTATTCAAATTAATCCTTATAATTCATCTTACTAAAGATAATCTATTCAACATTTAAAATTCATTTGGGACTCTTTTGTCTATGAAATTATTACGCCGTCATCTCAGCCAATCAGAAGCGACGTTACAAACGGCGACGCCATTTTTTTCCTTTATGGGCTGATAAAGTAAATTTTTAAGCCAATGGAAATGCTCGTAACAAGCAAAATTGAATTATTCAGTATTTTTCTTCAGGTTTCTTATACAGTTATTTGCAGATTACGGAGAGAAAAACATAAATAAATATGTAGGCCTACTGCACAGGGATCTGAGAATTGGTTATAGATTATATAATCATGGACCCACCAGAGTGCCCCAAGACCATTTTTGACCGGCTATAAAAAGCGGCATGCTTCAGTGATATAGCAGTATAAAAAGGACAACAGTTCCACTATACAAGACACAGCACGAATATACCGCAGTCTCCCAAAAAACGCACATCGCACAACATACACGCAACACACTGCATACATGGGAGACTATGTGATCATAGCTGTTAATAGGACGTTAATTAATCAAACAAACAAAAAGCTATAAAAAGTCTCTCTTCTCGAGACGTTGTACATCTATATATGGAGTTCGCCGTTACTATTCAAACATATACATCTGTGGACTTTTTATAGCCGGCCAATGAGATTGCAGCCGAAGCCTCGCTCATGCATATTATATCAGCCATGAAACCAGTATGCATATTTAATTAGATGCCTTCAAGATGTTTGTCATAATGGGGCTTATATCGTCTTAATGACGGTACATTGTATTTATGACGATGTACTAGAAATGCGTTTTTATAGCAGCTAAAGGTAGGCGGGTTAGAAATTTGGAGTCTAAGGCTTTCCACCCTTCTCATATATAGTACCATGTAGAGTATGATTTTTATCGTTTTTTAATCAAGACCTCTTAAACGTCTATAAATGGTCTTGGGGCACTCTGGTGGGTTCATGATTATAAAATCTGTAACTAATTCTAAGATCCTTGTGGCCTACTGTAGGCCAAATATTTTAAAAGCGGCAAATGCTTTTGTACCACATCAGCATGATTCAGGTTTGATTTCAGATTCTTGAGGAAACAAATATCTAATGAAACAAAAATATAAAAAATAAAACAATAATATATAAATATAAAAAAATGGTCCTCGATGCAATAAATTCGTTATATAGTCAGTTACTGACACTCTATGCCTTCATAGGGGGTCCAGTAACTGACTATATAACTAATATGTTCAATCACATACAACTTGCAGAAAGCTGTCACTGGCCAGAAATTTAATGGTGGACCGCAGCTGCTGATCATCAGTCAGGGCGTGGTTCCTGCCGGAGTATCCGTCAGCGGGAAATTAAAAAAATCGATCAAACCTAAATAATTCCCAATCAGTTTAGGAGCCGTCAAAGATGTCTTGATATCTATAAATGCGCGGTTTCCTCTGAGGAGGTACAACCAAAACCATCATAGCTGTCATATTTGACGATTCCTTAGATAATATTTTGAACAACAGTAAGGCCTAACGGGATTGCGACTTTTTAACAACTCGCTAATTATGGTTGACAGATGTCGTTGGCCTAACGAAAGTTTTGAACAACCGGGCGCTAGCTTCTAGCTATCTTTCAATTGTAATGGTACGACCTCCTAGTGTTATCAATATCGTCGATTACATGACTCAGAATTGGAAGGTTCCAAACAAACACTCTTATCAGCTCCGGTACATGTAGCTGGCATTTGTTTTGTATAAATCAATTTCTTTTTTTAGGTATGTGATTCCCTGTGTATCAATATACCAAGAATATATTTCAATGTTATCTTTAAATTAAGTAAGAAATAATAATTGCCAACAATATGAGATTTTATAAATATAAAAGAATATAAGAATTCGTGTAAGTTATACAATGGAAGAGTGGCGAGTTTTCCGAAGGAATGCCAGTTCTTCTGAATGTCTCTGACTCCTTTCACGCTGCCAGTTAGAAGCACGAGTTTGAGGGTAAGGTTCTCATTTATTTTTTTGCTGTTTTTTTTGCTAGTTAGGCCAATTCTTTCTCATTTTCTCATTGAAAATATGCTGAGAGTTGCCATTTTATGATCTTCGCAAGTAAGGCGCATGGATCAATCCGTTCCGTTCTTCTATGGAGCCACTATCTCTAGTTATTTCTGGAGAAGTGGTGGGTTAGTGGAACACATGTATGACTTCATTTCCGACTTGCAGTAGCTTGGTCATCAGGTCATTTCCCTACAGATTGGAGGGGATGACATTAAGGAGAATACATGTCAAGGGTATTTGGCTATAGACATTATTTCTCTTTGTCGTGATATTGACAGTAGGTTAAATGGTCTGAAAGGTGTCATTATTGGTTCACTGTTATGGAAGACTTCTTCAACTAGTTGTGTCATCAATATCAGTTAATGCGACAACGAAAAAATGGCCCTGCAGGTAGGGGTGTTAGAATTGTACCTGCTGCCCCTATTGCCATGATCGTAAAAGGCGACCTAAATTCTAGGATCTTATCTTTTTCTAATTCTTCCTAACTGACTTTATCCTTCCTTATGCCTCCCTTGAGCACCGCCTCATTTTTTTGAAAATGCCTTGAGGTTAGAGCGTTTCGCCCCTGTGAGGAATTTGCTGCTATGGGTTCGTAGTAATTCCCCTGGCCGAGACACACCAAAGTCTATACAAAAAGTGGGGGGTACTTTTATGCTCCTGCTAAAATACTAAAATTTGCGCTCAGCAATCCCCCAATTTTTCTTCCTGAATTAGAAAGAACAACCGGTTTCGCCATATGATATGCAAGAATAATAACAAAAATTTTAAAACCATAAACTTTTCTATAAAGGGTTAAATTTAGGGCAAAAATGGCTGAAAATGGAGCATTTTGTTGCACGAAAATTAAAGTGGGGGTAGGGTAGCATATGTGGTATTATTACTGAGAAGAAATATTAGTTCTAATTGATCAAAACTAGGTATACTTTTTTAAAGAAACTACTAGAAAATAGAATTTCTACAAACATTCATAACCATATCAAGACACCTAACTCAGAAATTAAGGCTTTAATCCTCTATCTTATATGACCAAAACGGCAAATTCCCATAAAATCCATAATTTTGTCAACTAGGTATCTGTTGATTGGACAAAATCTCAAGAAAGCGAGCACACTGAGCATAAGTTTTTTCTTCCATTTTCCTATTATGGTACGAAGGTCCTTTTTCCAAAAATCATATGAAAAAAAATATAATGACAAGAAAAATTTGACTTGCTCAGAGTGTACTTCCTTAAATGGTCTGAAAGTGTGACATTATTGACTCACTGTTTGAATACTTTCTACAACGTGGTTTGTGTTCCATCAATAATCATTATAATACGACAACTATACACTCGCGTTAACGAAATTCTCTCTTTAATCTATTTTGTCTATAATCACTTTGTCTTCATAGAAGCAACGAAGAGACCACGTAACATATTTGTTTTGTTTTGATTATTTTAACGTCCCTAGATAACAACACGGGGGTCATGTAAGGACGGCCTTGTCATTATTTTTGTGTATTGAAACATATGCCGTATGTTTGTGGTCATTGTATAGTGGTGACGTTTGCTTTTTTATATGCTTTATCCACCCGGTCACACGTGTTTTGGGAGACTGCGGTATAGTTCATGTTTGTGTCTTCGTGTAGAGTGGAACTTGCCCGGCTATATCACTGAAGCATGCCGCCGAAGACACCAAGCAACATACCCCACCCGGTCACATTTATACTGACAACGGGGGAACCAGTCGTCCCACTCCCTATATGCTGAGTGCTAAGCAGGAACAGAAACTACCACTTTTATAGACATTGGTGTGTCTCGGCCAGGGGACAGAGCCTAGAGCCTTCCTCACAGGGGCGAACGCTCAACTCAAGGCCAAAAATGAGGCGGTGCCAAGGGAGGCATTATGAAAGATAAAAGTCTGTTATGCAATAGGGGTAGCAGGTACAATTATAACGCTGTTATTATCAACAATACCATTGACACTCATTTTGGTCGAATATTTTTAAATAATACTTGTTGATTAAAGGCTTTAAAAGTGAAACACTTTACTTTCACTATCTGAGATAATATGGTTGCTCAAAGTTGGTCTTTTGGCCTTTTCCAATTCCAAATTTAATAATGTCTTTTTCATTCAAGAATTATTCAGTAAGTACCGTCTCAAGTGTTTAGATATTTATTAATTTAGATTCTATGTAGGCAATACTCACCTAAAAGAGACTACTATATCAAGATATCCCCAAATATAAAAGACGTGAGGTCGATCAAATCCTCATTTAGTGCCAATTTGACTAAACTTCACTAATTGGCTAGGTCCTTAAGTTGAAATGTCAAAAATGTGAATATCTATTTTGTGACTAATCAGATTGCAAAATCCTTTGGCAGATATTATCACCATAATGGAGCGCTCTTTATAAAATGAGATTGTAGTTTCTTTTTGATCAAATATTTGCATAGGTCAGTTTTTCCTTAATGGAACTGGATGGGGGTTATATAATTTGAGATAAAGGAATAAAACAAAAGTTACAGTTCAATTTTATAGCTGAAAATCACCACAGTTCTGATTTATTTAATGGCAAAATTTTATGACAAACGAATAAAGCATATTCGAAAAATTAAGATTTATGTATTGCAGATTTATGGACTTAGACATATTTTGGTATTCAGCCAAACTAACGTGACAGGAAGTTTTTACTACTAAATAAGATGTGCATATTTTGCATTTGGTGTTTTATTTTTCGAAATATTAACTACCAAAATGGGTGTTTTGACAAAAATCGAAGTATAAAAACACTTCCGATGTATGCGGTGTGTTGCGTGTATGTTGTGCGAGGTGTGTGTTTCGGGAGACTGCTGTATATTCATGTTGTGTCTTCTTGTATAGTGGAACTGTTGTCCTTTTTATAGTGCTATATCACTGAAGCATGCCGCCAAAGACACCAAGCAACAAACCCCGCCCGGTCACATTATATTGACAACGGGCGAACCAGTCGTCCCACTCCCTGTATGCTGAGCGCTAAGCAGGAGAAGAAACGAAACTACCCACTATTTTATAGACTTTGGTGTGTCTCGGCCAGGGGGACAGCAACCCAAAATGCCTTCCTCACAGGGGCGATTACGCTCAACTCAAGGCCAAAAGTGAGGCAGTGTCAAGGGAGGCATTAGGAAAGATAAAGTTATTAGGAAGAAGAGAAAAAATATGATCCTCAATTTTGTCGCCTTTTACGATCATGCAATAGGGTTTTTATTTGTTTGTTTGTTTGATTAATTAACGTCCTATTAACAGCTATGGTCATGTAAGGACGGCCTCCCATGTATGCGGTGTGTTGTGTGTATGTTGTGCGAGGTGCGTGTTTCAGGAGACTGCGGTATATTCATGTTGTGTCTTCTTGTATAGTGGAACTTTTGCCCTTTTTATAGTGCTATATCACTGTAGCATGCCGCCGAAGACACCAAGCAACACACCCCACCCCGTTCACATTATACTGACAACGGGCGAACCAGTTCGTCCCAGTCATAAAACCTTTATGCTGAGCGCTAAAGCAGTCAACTTGACATGACAAGCAGGAGTACCAATCTAATCGCCCCTATCCTGCAGGGAACTAAAAAACACTTCATGCCGCCGAACGACAACCAAGCAAAAAACCCTAAATGATATAACATGTCAAGTTTGACTGATCGTACTAAAAACACTTCACAATTGGCAAAACGATCATTCAAACTTGAACATGTTAATATTTAGGCATTTCTATTTCTAGCTACAATGTATCTATTGAAAAATGCATTAATATCAAGAAAATGTCATTCTTTAAGGCATCAAAACATAAACTGAAATAGTTCAGGTAAGAATTTTATAAATGTTTGCATCATTAAAAGAACAAAAAACGGTAATGCTAGCTAAATTCAAAAGGGTTTGAGCCGTTTTCATCCTTCTTTATTTCTTGGATTAACTGAAATTATTGTATCATTTCAAGTTATTTGTACTAACCTAAAGTTTGTCTTACTATATACCCGATTTCATATTTCAAGTATTGCAAAAATAGCAGATATTGTACTTTAAAGTGGTCAAAAGTGTAATTTCTATATATTTTCTTATTTTTCGGGTTTTGAAAATACGACTTTCCGAACATGTGATTTTTGGCGACTTTTTTTCATGGAAAAATACTAAGATCCACCAAGCCAAAAAGCAGAAAACAAATTCTGTTGCAATTATTTGGAGGTCAGGCCTCTATTTTTCGTATTTCTACTGGACTAGAATATACCGCAGGCTCCCCAATCATTTTGTTTGATTTATTAACGTCCTATTAACAGCTATCAAACAAACAAACAAAAATGTTAATTATCCTGCTTAGCACTTAGCATAAAGGGAGTTGGACGACTGGTTTGCCCGTTGTCAGTTTAATGTTGATATAGCACTATTATAAAAAGGGGCAATAGTTCCACTATAGCTTTATTTGTTTGTTTTTTTGAATATAATTAACTTCCTATTAACATCTATGGTCAAGTTAAGGACGGCCTCCCATGTGATGCGTAGTGTTGCGAGTATGTTTGTGCGAGTGCGTGAGTTTTGGGGAGAACTGTGCGGTATATTCGTGTTGTGTCTTCTTGTAAAGTGGAAACTATTTGCCCTTTTTTTAGTGCTATAGTCACTGAGAGCATGGTCCCGGCCGAAGGATCACCAAGTCAACAGCACCCCAACCCGGTCACATTATACTGGACAACGGGCACACCATCTCGTCCCACTCCCTGTATGCTGAGCGCCTAAGCAGGAGCGCAGAAAACTACCACTTTTATTGACTTTGGTTTGGGTTTGTGTCTCGGCCAGGGGGACAGAACCCAGCAGCCTTCCACACAGGGGCGAACGCTCAACTCAAGGCCAAAAGTGAGGCGATGCCAAGTGGATGCAATTATAAAGATAAAGTCAGTTAGGAAGAAGAGAAAAGATAAGATCCTAAATTTAGTCGCCTACGATCATGCAAAGGGACCCGCAGGGCAATTCACTATACAAGAAGACAGATACGAACACCACAGCAGTCCTACTAAAACCCGCACCTAGCACCTCAATCGCATTACACACCGATATACATGATGGGAGGCTGTCCTTACAAAGCAAGAGTTCTGATATACAAGATACAATACGAATAAAGAAATACGAGGCCATCCTTACATGACACTGGCTGTTAAAAGGACGTAAATTTAATCAAACAAACAAACTTGAAGATACAATTAAATCAAGCAATTAAAAATGCTTAATACTATGTCATAATTATACAATTTTATCAATATAGCATCAAGTACTCTAAATGGCAGAAAATGTTACAGAAAGTCATATCTGTGTCTTTTTATAGTGCTATATCACTGAAGTATGCTGCCGAAGACACCTAACAACACACCCCACCTATATTTGCTAAGCAGAAAGTCATATATATTTTTTTGTGTAATGCACAGCAATCTACTTCCAAATTTTACACACATATCAATTTTTCCTTTGTCTTTAAAAGCAATATCAAATCGCCTTTTGTTCATTCTGGTAAGGTAAATATATACATGTAGCTTCAATTTACCGACCTGTTTAAAACAAAGAACTTGACTGGTATCTTCATTGGATTCGTACTCCTTAACCCAAAGACAAATTGGTGTGGCATCATCGGGATGTCGTTTATACTCACATTCTAAGTTTACTTTTCGTAGCCATAATATTTTTTTGTCTTAATAAGTTGATAGAATTTAATATCACTGCTGTTGCGTCCATCTAAATTTCAAATGTCACAACGGATGTCATCTAAAATTTTATCGACAAGGAATCCCCAAAAAATAATTTTCTGAAAATACCATCCCTTATATTTTCGGGCATAGGTTCATACATATATAAAGTTTGATCAAAATCGACAGAGTGACTATGAATGGAGATATATGTTATCTTTACATAGCATGTAACCTAGCCTTATCTATATACAAACATTCATCATAGTTGGACGTAGATTACAAGACCATGTCGTATTAGAATTTTACCTGCTGCCCGTAAAAGGCGACTAAATTTAGGATCTTATCTTTTCTTACTTCGTAACGCCTTCCTTGACACCATCTCATTTTTGGCCTTTAATTGAGTGTTCGCCGATGTGAGAAAGGCTTTTTTCCATGGTCTAAAAAAGAACATTATTGCTTAACTCTTGTCTGATTTTTCAAACTCTAATTTTGTTATTTCTAGGGTTACAGAATAAGCAGAAGTTAAATAGGGTAAAAGCTGTTTTACCCTGTTAAAGCGGGTTTGACAGGAAGGAATCATGCAGCCGACTGGATTTTTGTTTTGTTTTGAACTGCTTGGGTTATCTGAATGAATTATTTTATTGTCACGTTGCAAAGTTGTTAAGTTACTGAATGACACTATTTACAACTTATTGTTTGTCCACCTGGTTGCTTTGGTTTTTTGATGGGTTGACTCATTTGACAGAAGCTAGATTTGTTTGTTTGTTTGATTTATTAACGTCCTATTAACAGCTATGGTCATGTAAGGACGGCCTCCCATGTATGCGGTGTGTTGCGTGTATGTTGTGCGAGGTGAGTGTACTGGGAGACTGCGGTATGTTCGTGTTGTGTCTTCTTGTATAGTGGAACTGTTGCCCTTTTTATAGTGCTATATTACTGAAGCATGCCGCCGAAGACACCAAGCAACACACCCCACCCGGTCACATTATACTGACAACGGGCGAACCAGTCGTCCCACTCCCTGTATGCTGAACGCTAAGCAGGAGCAGAAACTACCACTTTTAGACTTTGGTGTGTCTCGGCCAGGGGACAGAACCCAGAGCCTTCCTCACCGGGGCGAACGCTCAACTCGAGGCAAAAGTGAGGCGGTGCCAAGGGAGGCATTAGGAAAGATAAAGTCAGTTAGGAAGAAGAGAAAATATCCTAAATTTAGTCGCCTTTTACGATCATGCAATAGGGGCAGCAGGTACAATTCTAACGCCCTACCTGCAGGGCTAAGAAGCTAGATAATTCGGTTTCTTCCCACTTATATGTTCCAGATTACTGACCAAATAAGATAGACCCTTCACTTTGACTGGAATCTGTATTTCGTTGTACTACTGCTTCATAATAAAAGCTATGTGCGGGTCCGGTTTATTTGCAAAATGTTCGATAGAAAAAAAAATCTGTTATTTGACCTTAATATGTAACTAATATGTTATCCCTAGTGACAATGCAACAACGCTCTCCTGACCAGCACACACTCCATTCTTTGACAAACTGTTGGATTTATTCAGCATATGCTGATGAGTATCAATTGTTGCTATGTCTTGATGAAAAAAAAATCTGGAAATAAATGAAGATTTTCATTCATGAACTTTGTAGCAGTTTGACGCAGGTATTCTTGTGAATCTTCATCCCCTAACAAAACAAAACTTATGGCCCTAAATAAACGATTACCATCACCCAACACTCGTGTCCTCATCAATCCAAAATTAGCAAGATACTGGTCCTGCTTTCTAACCTCAATGTTCCTCTCCTTGGATCTTTGGCTCTTCAACTACAAAAACATAGGCTTCCATGATCTTTCAGATCATTCATAAATGTCTTCAAAGTATATGTATGATTTAATGTTTGGGTAAACAGTATAGCAATGTTAAACATGGGTCTATCTATGACATAATTACAGCACGACCTGGAACCATCAAGCCGGACAAGAGCACCATGCTCAAATGAAACACGGTAAACCTTATTAAGAATAAAAACACGAACACAATGTAGAACTGCCATAGGATTTTACAAGTCTGCATCTAAGTCCCCTTGGTAAGTGATCAGGCCCGTACTTGTTATTATTAAGGATGATGCCAGTTATTTTGAAATATTTGAGGCATGTGGTTATGTAAAATCTTACTGTAAGCTTAGATTCGTTTAATTTTACAAAGCTATACAATAGTTAACCAAATACAGGTTGTACAGCATAATAATGTGACAAGAGGCTATTTTTAGCTACTTTACCAAATGGCATGACTAACTTCCCTGTACTCTAAAAACAAAAATTACCGATGAAGACGGGCAAGATTAAGATCGACAGATCGTTAGGTTCAATATTTCCTTTAATTTTGAAAATTAGGCAATTTGATAAAATTAGACAGATCTATATAACCACTACGTTACGTTCAATAGATGGCCCTGCAGGTAGGGCATTAGAATTGTACCTGCTGCCCCTATTGCATGATCGAAAAAGGCGACTAAATTTAGGATCTTATCTTTTCTCTTCTTTCTAACTGACTTTATCTTTCCTAATGGCCTCCTTGCCTCACTTTTGGCCTTGAGTTGAGCGTTCGCACCCTGTTAGGAAGGCTCTGGGTTCTGACCCCTAGCCGAGACACACCAAAAGTCTTTAAAAGTGGAAGTTTATACTCCTGCCTTAAGCGCTCAGATTACAGGGAGTACAGTGAGGACGAGCTGGTTGGCCCGTTTTCAGTATTAATGTGACCCGGGTGGGTTGGGTTTGCTTGGTTGTCCTTCGGCGGCATCTTTCAGTGATATACGCAACTTATAAATAGGGCAACAGTTCCACTATACAGAGAAGACACTACATGAATATAGCCGCAGTCCTCCAAACACGCACCTCGCCAAAACATAACACGCAACACACTCCAGCATAACGATGTGGACGGCGTCCTTACCATGGCCGTGAGCTGGTTAATAGGACGTTAATTAATCAAACAAACAAAAACGTTACACTATAGGAATTGGCCCCTGCAGGTAGTAGCGTTATGAATTGATACCTGCTGCCCCTATTGCAATGATCGTTAAAAGGCGACTAAATTTAGGATCTAAATCTTTTCTCATTCTTCCTAACAGACTTTATCTTTTCCTAATGCCTCCCTTAGGCACCATGCCTCACTTTTGGCCTTTGAGTTTGAGCGTTCGCCCCTGTGAGGAAGGGCTCTGTGGTTTCTGTCCCCCTGGCGAGATACACACCAATATTCTAAATAAAAGTAGGATAGTTTCTGCTCTAGCTTAGGCGTTCAGCATACAGGTGAGATAATGGACGACTTAGGTTCGCTCCGTTGTTCCCGTATAATTGTGGACCGGGTGGGGTTGTGTTGCTTGGTAGTCCTTCGGGCGGCAATGCTTCAGTGTTTATAGCACTATAATAAAGGGCAACAGTTCCACGTATACAAGAAGGTCCACAGAAACACGAAACAGTAACCGCAGTCCCCTCCCAGTCTCCACTCACCTCGCACAACATACAGCAACACACCGACAGTACATGGGAGGGCCGTCCTTACATGACCTATAGCTGTTAATCAGGACGTTAATAAATCAAAAACGAAACAAACAAATAGAGGATACTGACATACGCGTCCATGAGGGGTCATGTTCGGATACCTTTTGCCACTGTACTTTCAGATCGAATGCATTTTCTACACATTGTTAATGTCAAATGACAATACTATTTCGTACCCCAATATATAATATACATATAGCTTTGTTGTTGTGCTCTGTGGTACGAGATGACTAATGTATAAGAAAATAATTCTTGACAAGCTTTTTCAAACTCAGTTCGTCCTCTGTCAAGATTCTGGCGAGCAGCAATTTGATTGGCCCATTTCCAAAAGGTCACCAGGAACGTGACCCCTAATGGTGATGTTAGTCAGATCCTCTTATCAAAGTAGTGATAAAAAGTACTTTCGTTGAACATGCCGCTCTTTAAACCATCCCGAATTAATCGGATTTTAATAATACGAATGACGTCTCAGACGCAAAAATACGAAACAAAGTGATATGCATTATTGTTGATCATATAGCATGCTGCCATAATTGCATAATTATATCTTACTGACGTTCGTGAAATAAATTTGTATCTGCTGCTCTTTACAGCATGGATCATTAGAACTGGCCCTGCAGTAGGACGTTAGATATGTAACTGCTGCCCTAATTGTAAATTGTAATTGTAAAAGGCGGGACTAAAATTTTAGGATCTTATCTTTTTTCCTTCTTCCGAACGTCTCCCTGATACATCTCTCACTTTTGGCCGGGGACCCACTCGGTATTCAGCGCGCCGCCCCCGAGAGGAATTGTGTTTGTGTCTATCCTCTGGCCACGACCATAGTCTATAAAAATTGTGCAGAGTCATGGTTAAGAAGAGGCCTTCTCATGTATTGTGGTGTATGAAATGCGAGGGTTCGTGCTTTGGGAGACTGCGGTATGCCCCTGTTGTGGTCTTCTAGCATACTTGAACACCTGTCCTTTTTTATAGTGGAACGATGATCACTGAAGCATTGCCACTGAAGACAACCAAGCAACACACCTCACCCGGTCAAACTTATACTGAAAACGGGCAAATCAATCGTGCCCACTCCCTGTATGCTGAAATGTAAAGCATTAAGTTCAGGAGCTACCATTTTCATCAGACTTGGGTGATGTCTCCGGGCAGGGAACAGAACCCAGGAGCTTTCCTCAACAAGGGCGAACACTCAACTCAAGGCGGAAAAAAGAGGCGGTAGGGGAGGCCATTAAGACAGTTAGAGTCAGTTATAAAAAAGGAAAAAATATAAAATTCTAAATTAAGTCGCTTTTTTACGATCATGCAATAGGATAGGGAAACGTACTTACAATTCTAACGCCCTACCTTCAGGGGCTATCCGAGACAAACACGCACTTTATACACGCAAAAAAACTGCGTACTTGGGAGGCCTTTATTACATGATCGTGGCTGTTACTAGGACGTTTAAAAAATTAAAAAAAAAAAAAAAAAAAAAAACAATTACTGTGCCAACGGGGGGTATTGTAATATGAGAATTATGATCCCATATATAATGTTAGTCCCAAGCAAACGGAAAACTATGAAAAATAACATCACAGCATATAGCATACACTTCTAATTTGAGTTTAGTAAACATGTTTAATACCTCCTTTATTCTTGTTAATGTCTCTCTCTTTACACACCAAGTCTATAATAGTGGTAGTTTTTACTCCTGCTTAGCGCTCAGCAAACAGGAAGTGAGACCACTGGTTTGCCCGTTGTCAGTATAATGTGACCAAGTGGGTGTTGTGTGTTGATTGGTTGTCTTCGGCGGCAAAACGGCTGGGCGGCATGCTTCACGTGATATAGCACTGTAAAAAGGGCAGCAGTTTCACTATACCTGAGGACACATCTCGAACATGCCGCAGTCTCCCGAAACACGCACCTCGCACACTTGCATCCTCACACACGCTGCATGCATGGGAGGTGTTCGGCCTACATGACCCTGGTTGTTAATAGGACGTTAAGATATTCAAACAAACAAACTTCAAACTCCTGATATTGGCTGTCTGCCCATTGATGAAGGTCTTTCTTGGTTTTGTCAATGTAAAAGACAGGTAAAGTTAACCAGTCTTCTAATGCCATTAATGCTGCTGTCAGGTCAATAACTGCATTTCGTAATTTGCTGAGCAGATCATTTGATAGACTCTCCTATCCGATTTTATTGTATCTTCGGTAGTATGTTTCAGTTATATAGTACTATAAAATAGGCAAGAGTTCCACAATAGAAGAACACGAATACACCACAGTCTTCCAAAACACACACGCAACAAACTGCATTCATTGGAGGCCGTTCTTACATGACCCAGGCTATTAATATGAGGAAGGCTCTGGGTTCTGTCCCCAGACCGAGACACACCAAAGTCTTTAAAATGGAAGTTTCTGCTCCCTGACTTAGCGTTTCAGCATACAGAATGGGAGTGGACGTACTGGTTCGCCCGTTGTGTCAGTTATGATGTGACCGGGTTGGGTGAGTTGCTGGTGGTGTCTTCGGCGGCATGCTTCTTGGTTTAGTGATTAGCACTTAGCACTTTATATAAAAAGGGCAACATTTCAACAGTTCCACATAGCAGACAAGATGACACAACACGAACATACCACAGTCTCCCCAGTACACACTCACTTCGCACACAACATACACGCAAACACCGCATACCATGGAGAGGTCGTCCCTTACATGACCATAGCTTGTGTTAATAGGATAGGACGTTTATTTATTAAAAACACAAACACCACTATGCCAACGGGAGTTATTTAGAGTAAGTACATATGTTTATTACACCCCTTAACTCTTATTGATGTCTCTCTCGTCACACTCCTGATATTGGCTATCTGCCCACTGATGGAGGTCTTTCTTGGTTTTGTGTACAATGTAAAAGACAGGTGTAGTTCGTTGTCTCCTGATGGTATTGAAAATAAACCTTTTTCCTTATACACGTCCCCTCTACCGGAGGGCAGCCAGACATTATCTCCTTCGGATTCTCAAGAGAACGTTTTCGGCATGTATCGAGAGTAAATAAGACTCTTTGTTTACACCTGATTTTATAACTCGTTTTTCTGACATCCTAGTGCCAAAGTTAGAGGCATCGTATCCGAAATGTTACTCGTGTCTCTGAAGCCAGAAATCAACAAACACATCAAAGAAACCTTGTCTGACAACGACACCATCAAATCGGTTTTCGATTCCCATATCAATGATGTCATGACACCCGTAAAAACCCAATTGCAGGATCAGGCCTCCGAAATATCTCAAAAAACACAATCCAGAATCTACAGTTTGACCTTGATGAACAACAATACACAAGGAGAGGTGCCCTGAAATTTCACAATGTTGAGATAGACAAGACACTTGGTGAATTCGACACTTATCAGTCGGTACTTAACATTTGTAAAAAAAACAAGAGATCCCAGAGGGATATTGGCGCCCACCAAAGAATGATCTATATCTAACAAAGGAAAGATGGATCTTTTCTCTAGTTTTTAAACTTTTTCAAACATACTACATATAAAATTTGAGACAGATCGCCTCAGTACCTTTTGAGAAATAGCGGTAACAAACTTCAACTATCAAAATCCAAGATGACTCCTTGGCGGCCATCTTGTTGATCAATCGGTCCCGGTCACAATATGCACAACTAGGGCCCTAGGAGAACCTACATGTGAAATTTGAGAAAGATCCATTCAATACTTTCTGAGAAATAGCGATAACAAACTTTGAATATAAAAATCCAAGATGGCTGCCTGGCAGCAATTTTGTTGACCGATCGGTCCCAAATCACAATATGCACAACAAGGGCCCTAGGGGAACCTACATATGAATTTTAAGACAGATCCCTTCAGTACTTTCTGAGAAATATTCATAACAAACTTTGAATAACAAAATCCAAGATGGCTGCGTGACGGCCATTTTGTTAACCAATCGGTCCCAAAATGCAATATGCACAACTAGGTCCCTAGGGAAACCTACATATGAAATTTGAGACAGATCCCTTCAGTACTATCTGAGAAATAGCCATAACAAACTTTAACTATTGAAATCAAAGATGGCGGCCATCTTGTTCACCGATTGGTCTAAAAATGCAATATGCACAACAAGGGCCCTAGGGGAACCTACATATGAAATTTGAGAAAGATCCCTTCAGCACTTTTTAATAGGACGTTAATTAAGAAATGGGAATATCAAACCTTAACTATCAAAATCCAAGATGGCCGCAATGTATGGCACAAATAGGGACCAAGGGTAACCTCCATGTGAAGTTTGAACAAAATTCCTTCAGAAGTTCTCAAGAAATATCGATAACAAACTTCAACTGCCAAAATCAAATATGGCTGCCTGGCGGCCATCTTGTTTTTCCGATCAGCCTCAAAATCTGTATGGCACAACTAGGGACCAAGGGTAACCTCCATGTGAAGTTTGAACAAAATCCCTTCAGTAGTTCTCAAGAAATATCGATAACAAACTTCAACTGCCAAAATCAAATATGGCTGCCTGGCGGCCATCTTGTTTTTCCGATCAGACTCAAAATCTGTATGGCACAACTAGGGACCAAAGGTAACCTCCATGTGAAGTTTGAACAAAATCCTTTTTTCGCCCCTGTGAGGAAGGCTCTGGGTTCTGTCCCCTGGCCGAGACACACCAAAGTCTATAAAAGTGGTAGTTTCTGCTCCTGCTTAGCGCTCAGCAAACGGGGAGTGGGACGACTGGTTCGCCCGTTGTCAGTATAATGTGACCGGGTGGGGTGTGTTGCTTGGTGTCTTCGGCGGCATGCTTCAGTGATATAGCACTATAAAAAGGGCAATAGTTCCACTATACAAGTAGACACAACATGAATATACCGCAGTCTCCCATAACACGCACCTCGCACAACATACACGCAACACACGGCATACATGGGAGGCCGTCCTTACATGACCATAGCTGTTAATAGGACGTTAATAAATCAAACAAACAAACAAACCCTTCAGTAGTTCTCAAGAAATATCGATAACAAACTTCAACTGCCAAAATCAAAGATGGCTGCCTGGCGGCCATCTTGTTTTTCCGATCAGCCTCAAAATCTGTATGGCACAACTAGGGACCAAGGGTAACCTCCATGTGAAGTTTGAACAAAATCCCTTCAGTAGTTCTCAAGAAATATCGATAACAAACTTCAACTGCCAAAATCAAAGATGGCTGCCTGGCGGCCATCTTGATATCACGATGATGGTGGGCTAAAAATCAATGTTCCCCTCTATATAAATGACATATCAAGATCTCATATCATTGGCAAGGTGCGCGACAAAAAGGTAACCATCATTGCCCGTTTTGTCCGATACACTGATGGACATAAGGTATACAAAGCCAAATCCGCCCTAAAAACCTCAGTACAAGGACAGCACGATATACATTACCGAGTGCCTGACACCCTATAAACAAGGGATCGTTAACGATGTTGGAAAGCTGTGGCGTATCAGCAAAATCGCAAAAATCGCATCTTACTGGACCATGGACGGGTGAATATTTGCCAAAAAAACTGAAAATTCCCCGAAAATTATTATCAACTCATGGCTGCAACGCGTACGTGCATCAATTCATGGAATCTCTCTCCAACCGCTATGACACATATTTTGAACAAGACTCCAATGGTCGAAGCGTATAAGATATCCTTTTGATTAATAACCAAATAAATTAATATATATGGCAGTATTGTGTTCGTTCATGTATGTGTGACCCAAATCTTCGTCTAGCAGTTAACTTAACAATAAGGATAATATGTATTATACATTTTCAATTTATATACTCATTTCATACATACATGAACAATCACATCATAAATGTGATAAGGGCACATGTATTAAAATATAAATTATGTGATAAGGGCACATAATTTACATTGTATAAAAATATAAATTCATGATACGTGTATACTTATGTTCACTAGGTAACCGTTACATGCACATATGTGTGCGAACCCATATGTGAATTTGCACATAATTTGTATATTTTACATTTATCTATGCAACTAATTGAACATTAACCGCATACAGCTATCCATACATCATGCATTTTATGTGAAAATCTTCGATTGTATATTTTGATACAGATGGTAAGTGCTGACTAATATACTCGCTACAAGTACAAACAAGCAAACATGTTCAAAGTGTAAAAAGAAGAACTACCCAATTTCTCAAGTTGCATGTATAAATGTATCTATTCAGACATATTTTTTGTGTATGTGTGACATTTATACATTGGAACTACAAGTAATAGGCACTTGACACAATATCGGTGTACGGACTCAAATATAAATTAAAATCGTTCAACCAAATTTGCCAAACCAAATTAATTAAATGAGCTACCACGTTAAAAAGAAAGATCGTGTTTCAATCTACAAATAGGCTTTTCTTTGTGTGAACAAGGCCACACATTTATGTATGCCTGCGCTTATTTGTTATTCTTATCAATTGAGTGTGAAACTTTTGCACTTAAATGCATATAGTAAATAGTTAAACCAAAATTACATGTGTACACATATGCAATTATTAAAAAATGAACACCAATATACAAAAACATCTGCTAAATCAAATATTCCCAATTTATAATTCCAATGCGCCCATTGATACACTAATAACAAGAGGCCCAGAGGGCCTGTATCGCTCACCTGGTTTTTTAGGTCATCTGACCCGAAGGGTCAGGATGACCTATAGTCGTCATGTTTCGTCCGTCGTCGTCCGCCGTGCGTTAACTTTCCACACTTTGAACTTCTCAAGTTCTACTGGTGCAAGTTCTACTGGTGCGATTTAACTGAAACTTGCATGAAATGATCCTGACATGGTCCCGGCTAAGTGTTGTTATTTTCCGAAATCCAAGATGGCCGCCATCTTGAAAACATATTTTGAACTTCTTCTCAAGTTCTACTGGTGCAATTTGGCTGAAACTTGCATGAAATGATCCTGACATGGTCCCGACAAAGTGTTGTTATTTTTCGAGTCGATCCGAAATCCAAGATGGCCGCCACAGGCGCCATCTTGAAAACACATTTTGAACTTCTTCTCAAGTTCTATCAGTGCGATTTGGCTGAAACTTGCATGAAATGATCCTGACATGGTCCCGACAAAGTGTTGTTATTTTTCGGGTCAATCCGAAATCCAAGATGGCCGCCACCTTGAAAACACATTTTGAACTTCTTCTCAAGTTCTACTGGTGCGATTTGGCTGAAACTTGCATGAAATGATCCTGACATGGTCCCGACAAAGTGTTGTTATTTTTCGGGTCGATCCAAAATCCAAGATGGCCGCCACCTTGAAAACATATTTTGAACTTCTTCTCAAGTTCTAACGGTGCGATTTGGCTGAAACTTGCATGAAACGATCCTGACATGGTCCCGACAAAGTGTTGTTATTTTTCGGGTCGATCCAAAATCCAAGATGGCCGCCACAGCCGCCATCTTGAAAACACATTTTGAACTTCTTCTCAAGTTCTACCGGTGCGATTTGGCTGAAACTTGCATGAAATGATCTACCTGGCTACCATGACACTATATCTAATTAATTATCTATATGTTAAGGCCCTTGGCCTCTTGTTTGAAATAAAATTTGTGGAAAGAAATTGAAAATGATCCTGACATGGTCCTGACAAAGTGACACCATATATAATTAATTTTACTGTTGCCAAGGTAGTCAGATGGCCGTTAAGGCCCTTTGGGCCTCTTGTTTTTTTGGGTAATTCTATAGGGTAAGGTGGTGTAAATTCGACCGAGGGGGTAACTTCGACCGAAAAAAATAAACCAACCTTTGATATTCCTCCTTGTGTAATATTGCATCAGTCTTTGATAGAGTTAGGCCTACTGTATAAGCGATGGTAACCTTTGAATACATTTCAATACATTCAATGACCCAGATTAAAAAGCAAAGCACTTTTTTGACACTGATGTTGCTGTTGTGTTCTTTTGACCCCGGGGATATTTGAACCGACAAGCTACAACCTACAACATACAACCTGTATATTCGAACCTGAAAACGGTAGCGGAACGTAAGTAATCTCTTAAAATCACGTTATACCTGATGATTTTCGATATTTATGTATATGTTTTTTTTTTCAATTTAATTTGCTAAAATAAACTATATATTATACATGTTTAGAGAAAAAGTAAAAAAATCAAATCGGCCGAATTTCCCCAATATTTTTAGATGAGTATAGGGGAAATTCGATTGCCATTCAATCAGTGTAAAATATGTAATAAACCATTGTAAAATTGTGCTTCCGAAAATGGTCCAGTATTGGATATTAAACCGACGAAAACGTTTTTAATATTCAGGATTTTTTTCTTTAAGAAATTGTCATTAAATACCGATTTAACGCATCTAAAATCAACTAAGAACTGGCACGGTAGACACAACCGAAGTGAGTTTCTTTGTTTAGAATAACATAAAGTAAACTGAACATGCTCTGGTTAACTTTGATATTGATCAATAAAATGTATTATAATATTGACGCAGCACTTAGAAGAGTATCAAATGTTAAATAATCGACTCTACAATATGTTACATGTAGTTATATATATATTTATATACGTATTCATAACAATTTCGTTATTACAGATCAGCATGTATAAGGTGTATGTTTACGGTGTCCATGCTGTGGGGATGACATATTGTGATGGTAATGGTTTTGTGACAGTTGACAAGCCCTGCATTGTATAGCGAGAGGGGTCAAATATGCAGCACGAAAATGCACTTGTTGTTAGAGATAAAGTGACCGGTACCAAGGAGGCATATATCAAGAGAAGAGAGGCCGTTAAATTGTCAGTCTTATTTGACCGTGGACTGATACAAGAGCCATGCTTGTTGGTAGTAAAATCTTTGCCATCCAAAGCCAACAGATATTCCAGCTTATCACAAACATGTACTATGGGGTTTTATTGCAAAGAAACAACTATAAATGTAGTGAGGCAAACATTACACAATGGACATTTCCAATTCCAAATGAAGTGAATTTATAATCGTTGGTCCACATTGTATTGCATTGTTAAAATGGAAAAGATATGTATATTATATACGATGATCTTCTGTTTTATCTATAGATCTATATTTTTAGATTGACTCTTACAATATGGTGCAACCTAACCAATGTTACTTGATGTATTTCCTAGCTGTACACGAACACCTTATTAACGATGAATTGTATATAATTAAAAACATATATACAGCTAACTGCAAGTTGTGCTAACTAGCATATCCGTGCAACAAGCTACACCCAATGTATATGAAAACAGTTCCGATATAATTTGTGAGTTTTATTTGAAATTAGAAAATTTACTTCCATCAATTGTAGCAATGATTTTCGTACATGTACCGTGTACCTGTTTTTAGCTCACCTGGCCCGAAGGGCCGGGGTGAGCTTATGTCCTATGGCGCGGCCGTCCGTCGTCCGTCGTCCGTGCCCGTTCCGTCTACATTTCCTATAATTCGCTACTTGTCCTAGAGTTTCTGCATGGATTGTAACCAAATTTGGCCACAAACATCCTTGGGGGAGGGGGAACAGAAACTTGTATAAATTTTGGCTCTGACCCCTCTAGGGGCAGGAGGAGACGGGGCCCCAATAGGGGAAATAAAGGTAAATCCTTTAAATCGCTACTTGTCCTAGGAGTTTGGCATGGATTGTAACCAATAATCAGCCACATACATCCTTGGGGGAGGGAAGGGGAACAGAACTTGTATAAATTTGTGGCTCTGACCCCCAGGGCAGAGAGGGGTGCGGGCCCAATAGGGGGAAATAGGAGGTTAAATCCTTTAAAATCGCTACTTGTCCTAGAGTTTGGCATGGATTGTAACCAAAAATCAGCCACAAACACTCCTTGGGGGAAGGAGAACAGAACTTGTATAATTTTTGGCTCTGATCCCCAGGGGCAGAGGACGGGGCGGGGCCAATTTAAGGGAAATAGAGGTAAATCTTTTTAAAATCGCTACTAGTCATAGAGTTCTGCATGGCATTGGGAACCAAATTTGGCCACAAACATCCTTAGGGGGAGGAGGGAACAGAACTTGTATAAATTTTGGCTCTCGGCCCCCCTTGGGGCAGGGAGGGGCGGGGCCCAATAGGGGAAAATAGAGGTAAAATCCTTTAAATCGCCTAAATTGTCCATAGAGTCTTATGAATGAATGTACCAAATTTGGCCACAAAACATCCTTGGGGGAAGGGGAAACAGAACTTGTATAAATTTTGGCTCTGAGTCCCCCAGGGGGCAGGAGGGGCGGGGCCCAATAGAGGGGAAGTAGAGGTAAATCCTTTTAAATCGCTACTTGTCATAGAGTTCTGAATGAAATGTAACCAAATTTGGCCACAAACATCCTTGGGGGAAGGGGCAACAGAACTTGTATAAATTTTGGCTCTGATCCCCCTGGGGGCAGGAGGGGCGGGCCCAATAGGGGAAATAGAGGTAACATCCTTTAAATAGCTTCTTGTCCTAGAGTTTGGCATGGAATGTAACCAAAATCAGACACAAAAAACCTTTTGGGAAGGGGAACAGAACTTGTATAAATTTTGGAGGGGGGGGGGGCTTCAGATCACCCTGGGGCAGGAGGGGCGGGGCCCCAATAGGGGAAATAGAGGTAAATCCTTTTAAATCGCTACTAGTCATAGTTATAGTTGTGAATGGAATGTACCAAAATTTGGCCACAAAACATCCTTGGGGAAGGGGAACAGAACTTGTATAAAGTTTTTGGCTCTGGCCCCCCAGGGGCTGGAGGGGGCGGAGCCTAATAGGGGAAATAGAGGTAAATCCTTTAAATCGCTACTAGTCACAGAGTTCCGCATGGAATGTAACCAAATTTGGCCACAATATATCCTTGGGAGAATAAGAACTGAGTTTGTATAAATTTTGGCTCTGCGTCCCGGGGGCAGGAGGGGCGGGGCCCAATAGGGAAATAGAGGTAAATTCTTTAAATCGCTACTAGTCATTAAGAGTTCTGTATGGACTGTAACCAAATTTGGCCACAAACATCCTTGGGAGGAAGGGGAACAGAACTTGTATAAAATTTTTGGCTCTGACCCCCTGGGGGCAGGAGGGGTGGGGCATAATAGGGGATTTAGAGGTTAATACTTAAAAATTCCTTCAGAAAAGAAATTCTCAAAATGTTTTTTTTTTTTTTTTTCAGGAACATGCCTAAAAAATCTAAGGATATATATTCCAAATATTCTAAAGAATCTCTGGAAAAAGCTGCAGCCAGTGTACGAAAAGGAGAATCAAGTTTTGGGAAAGCTAGCATTGCATTTAGTATTCCGAAGTCTACAATTGTTGATTATGTGACTGGCAAGATTAATTCAGGTGCTAGACCTTGGAAAAAGCCATTCCCTTGCACATTGAAAATGGCATAGCATCTAGAATCATTTCCGCTTCAGAGATGGTGTTTGGTCTGACAAAAAAGCAGCTAGTTGTAAAAAAATCTAGGCTTTGTAGCTCGATGAAATTGAAAACCCCGTTCAAAAATAATGTTCCCGGAGATGACTGGTGGCGAGGATTCAAAAGCAGGCATCCAGAAATCGTCCTGAGAAAACCAGAAAAGCTAAGTACAACAAGGTCACGGATGATGAATAGAGTAGTTCTTTCAGCCTATTTCACAAAATTGGGTGAAATCATTACAGAACATAACTTAACATCAGACTGCGTCTGGAACTGTGACGAAACAGGGAAACAATTCGAGCATAATCCTGTTTCAGTGATTGCAAGAAAAGGAGCTCCAACCCTTTCTGGACGGACAGGGAACTCTCGGGAAAATGTCACCATCATGGCAACGGTCAATGCGTCTGGAAACAAGCTACCACCCTTATGCATCGTAAAAGGCAAAACTGTCCGAGCTGTTGAATCCTTTGCAACTTTGGATGCACCAACAGGGACCGTGTGGGCATACCAACAGAAAGCGTGGATGTGCGACATCTTAGGAACCATGTGGTTCAAGGAAGTTTTTCTGAAACATTGTGGAACAAAAAGGCCACAGTTGCTTATCCTTGATTCCCATGGCTCACATGAAGTCTTGGAGCTCCTTGAGGAGGCTATGAAGGAAAACATAATAATATTAGCAATGCCGCTGCACACCAGCCATTATCTCCAGCCCCTTGACAAGAGTGTGTTTGGGCCGTTTTCGAAGGCTTATAACAGATCATGCTCCGAATTCATGGCTGAACACCCAGACTATACAATAAACAAAACAACATGGCCACGGATTTTCAAAGCTTCGTGGGATGCAGCACTAACAAGGGAAAATATCCAGAGTGGGTTTCGGACCACAGGCATTTGGCCAGCCATTCCAGAGTATGCTTATGCTCCAGCGGAAGCATTTGAAACCACACATGATGTACCAAACGACATCCAAACAGTCAATGAACTGCCAACTGTTGACCATAGCTGTTAATAGGACGTTAATTAATCAAACAAACAAACAAACAAATTCTTGACACATCACTGGATATCCTTGCTGATGCAGCATCAGCAGCCATTGCTGATGACGTTTCGGAGGTACCGTCTTTGGAAACGGCCATTGCACTTCCGGACAGATCCATGGATACATCCCTAGACATCCTAGCTGAGGCTGTTTCGTCAGCGATATCCCCGAGCAACTTGGATCATGTTGTGACCAATACAGATCTGGAGATACCAGATGCTGATGTTCCGACCTTGCTTCAAGCTCTGGGTAATGGTAATTTCACTCTTACAGACAACACCTGGAATTGGAACACCGATTTAGATGCTATTTTCGATCTTCCAAAGTCTGCGAAAAAAATGAACAATTCTTCGTCTGCCAGCTGAATAACTCGTAGACTTTTAACTAGTAGTGAAATCATTGAAGGAAAAAGGCTTAAACTGGAGGCAAAACAGCAGAAAGAAAAGGAAAATGCAGAAAGGAAAGCTAAGCAAGCCATAAGACCCAGAGTACTCATATTTGGCCCATAGCATGCTGGGATGAAGGACTACCAAAATTGTGAAAATTATTGACCTTGACCAACTTTCAAGGTCACAGGGGTCAAAAAGGCTAAAATCTTTGAACGACTTCTTTTCAATAACCATAAGGCCCAGAGTACTCATATTCTGCCTGTAGCATGCTGGGATTAAGGACTACCAAAGTTGTGAAAATTAATGACCTAGACCTACTTTCAAGGTCACAGGGGTCAAATAGGCTGAAATCTTTGAATGACTTCTTCTCAATAACTGTAAGGCCCAGAGTACTCATATTTAGCCTGTAGCATGCTGGGATGAAGGGCTACCAAAGTTGTGAAAATTAATGACCTAGACCTACTTTCAAGGTCACAGGGGTCAAATAGGCTCAAATCTTTGAACGACTTCTTCTCAATAGCCCAGATATAAGGCCCAGATAACTCATATTTGGCCCGTAGCATGCTGGGATGGAGAGCTACAGTACCTGAACCGTTTAACGTTCCCAGCCTAACGCAAACGCAACGCAAAAAAATCGTCCGTTAGCTAACGCTAACGATTGCTAACGCTAACGATTAACGATCAACGATTAACGCAATACCGGCTAACGCAAAACGCAAAACGATCGGCTAGGATAAACCGGAAACACCATTGTTATAATCACGGACACGGCTTGACGGTAAATAAATTACGGATCTTGACGTTCTGAAATACAAACGAAAGTACAAGAAAAACTGGAGTATGTTCGGGATTTAAGTTTCTGTATATCATATAAACATTTGCCTATGAAAACTATATGGACACGATGAAGTCAAAGACGACAGTTACTCAATGCAAAGTTTCCACTTTACATGTACAAAATGTTATTGCAATAATTAACATCTTACAGTGTGTTTCCCGCATCAATCACAAGTTTCAGGTTTTTTTTTTCAGATTGTCGAAAGGCTCTTTCGCTTACCATGGAAAATTGTATTCTCGGAATATTTATTTCATAACGGATTACACGCTGTATATTACTAGGGTGTGCATTCATAAAAGCTCATTGTTTACAATTGACTAGGCATCGATTTTAGGGTCGTACATGTACATTTACATATGCACATTCAAACGCCACAGCTACTGTAATAAAGATTGAACATTTGAATTCGTGTTTCGCCATTTGCAGTTCTCTCATTTTATACATTTTAGTTCATGCATATAATAAAGATATAAAGAATGAAAATATTTCACATCCAGTTATGTTACTGTAAAATTGCATTGCGACAATTTTCTACGTATATTTGTAACTGGTGTAGGAAATATAGTTATTTGATCACATTTCACATCAAGCAACTCTTCAATTTACAGTTTAAACAAATTAATTATTCATACAAGTGTAAGCTAATTCATTCCAACGTAATATATAGGAAAGCATATTGCACACATCAAAACTTTGAAATACGACAGTACATATATATGTGTACGTGAAATGTACTGTCACAGTGTATGGTGCACAGGTAAGTTAAGTATAAAGTTAATCTCCCTCCCAAGAAGGTGTTAATTACAGGTGAACTCCGCCCGTGGCCAGCTACAGGGGGTCGACACAAGGTAACACCACTCGTGACCTATATACCTGTGCAGGTAAAATACCCGTGCGCGTCACGCTGGGAATTGAAGGGATTCCAGGTACAAATAACAACGAACACATGCGAGAAGGTGCCCGTGACTGTTCAAATTTTATTGATATGAGCTTAAACGTATATCCGTGTCTGATTTGACACGCGTACAGTACGTGTGACGGCTTACAATGTACGTACCCCTGCACAGTTCGAATTCTCTACACGTGTTCTACATGTAGTTGTAGGTATACTCGTACATTGCAAACATTTACATAATTTTATTCAATTTTCATATATATACAAGTACTAATTAATTGCGTTTAAAAATATGTACATGTAAATGCCAAATCTCACCTATTCCCCGTGTTCAAACTCGTCATATTAATGATTTTTAAATTTCACGAATTTATTTACAAATCTCCCGAGTCTTTTTTTTGCGTTCTTCGTACATCGAAAATATTTAACATAACAAGAAGAATATTATGCAGCGTGTCTGTAATAACATTTTTATATTTTTATTATCTGTTTTAGCTATTTTCTTGTGTAATCTTTCAGTTGTCGTGGATTCTTTCTAAAATAATGCTTTTGACATTCATATTCTGTAAGACAGTTTCGTTAATATTTGAATTGCTTTCGCAGAAATCATAGTAACAACAAACATATATAAGATATATGTTTCTGATAAGAATAATAAAAAAAGTGAAAATCACATTAAGTTTTGAAATGTCATTTAAATACGAGTATTTCAGAACGTTTTCACGGATAGGAGCGTCATGTATGCGATCTTGTTACTGTACATATTTTTATTTCAACCACTTCTAACAAACTTATTTACATCCAAAAGTGATATGAAATGCAATACAAAACACTTTATTCATTTTTTTATTTCATAGATGTTATGATAATCTCTTCTACACGAAGCGGTAAACGTAATATCTTAGTACTAGATAAAAACGAACATTATATCCGGATCGTCAAAGCATCTCACCGGCATTTGGTTCTATTTTTAGTGGTAAACGTTAGCGGAAGTGGGTCCTGCTAACGATTAACGCAAACGATTTCTAACGCAAACGATTGTAACGCAACTAACGATTAACGATTGCTAACGCAAACAATAACGATTAACGATAAACGATTGCTAACGCTAACGATTGCTAACGGAAATAACGCAAACGCAAACGAAACGCAAATTTGGGAACGTTAAACGGTTCAGGTACTGTACAAAAGTTGTGAAAATTAATGACCTTGGCCTACATTCAAGGTCACAGGGGTCAAAAAGGCTATAAATCTTTGAACGACTTCTTCTCAATAACCATAAGGCCCAGAGTACTCATATTTTGCCTGTAGCATGCTTGGATGAAGGACTACCAAAATTGTGAAAATTTATGACCTTGACCTACATTCAAGGTCACAGGGGTCAAAAAGGCTATAAATCTTTGAACGACTTCTCAATAACCATAAGGCCCAAAGTACTCATATTTTGCCTGTATCATGCTTGGATGAAGGACTACCAAAGTTGTGAAAAACTATGACCTTGACCTACTTTCAAGGTCACAGGGGTCAAAAATGTTTAAATCTTTGAACGACTTTTCAATAACTGTAAGGCTCAAAGTACTTGTATTTGGCCTGTAGCATGCTGGGATAAAGAGTTACCAAAGTTATGAAGATGAATGACTTTGACCTGCTGTCAAGGTCACAAGAGTAAAAAAGGCTGAAATATTTGAACGTTTTCTTCTCAATAACCGTAAGGCCCAGAGTACTCATATTTCGCCTGTTTCATGCTGTAATGAAGGCCTACTAAAGGTGTGAAAATGGATTACCTTGACTTATTTTCTAGGTCACAGGGGTCAAATAGGCTCAATTCTTTGAATGACGTCTTGTAACTAACCGAAAGGTCCAGGGTACTCATATTTGGCCTGTGGCATGCTGGGATGAAGGGTTACCAAAGTTGTGAAAATTAATGACCTAGACCTACTTTCAAGGTCACAGGGGTCAAATAGGCTCAAATCTTTTAACGACTTCTTCTCAATAGCCATAAGGCCCAGAAAACTCATATTTGGCCCGTAGCATGCTTGGATAGAGAGCTACAAAAGTTGTGAAAATTAATGACCTTGGCCTACTTTCAAGGTCACAGGGGTCAAAAAGGCAAAAATCTTTGAACGACTTCTTCTCAATAACCATAAGGCCCAGAGTACTTATATTTTGCCTGTAGCATGCTTGGATGAAGGACTACCAAAGTTGTGAAAATTTATGACCTTGACCTACTTACAAGGTCACAGGGGTCAAAAATGTTTAAATCTTTGAACGTTTTCTTCTCAATAACCGTAAGGCCCAGAGTACTCATATTTCGCCTGTTTCATGCTGTAATGAAGGCCTACTAAAGGTGTGAAAATGGATTACCTTGACTTATTTTCTAGGTCACAGGGGTCAAATAGGCTCAATTCTTTGAATGACTTCTTGTAACTAACCGAAAGGTCCAGGGTACTCATATTTGGCCTGTGGCATGCTGGGATGAAGGGTTACCAAAGTTATTGAAATGAATGACCTTGACTTTCTTTCAAGGTCAGGGGTCAATTAGGCTAATATCTTGAATTTTGAACTTCTCAAATTCTGCCAGTGTGATTTAGCTGATACTTGCATATGAAATGATCCTTGTCATGGTCCTGACCAAGTGTTTTTATATTTTATGTTGATCTGAAATCCAAGATGGCCACCACTCCCGCCATCTTGAAAATATATTTTGAACTTATTCTTAAGTTCTTCCAGTGCGATTTTGCTGGAACTTGTCTGAATAATTTTAAGGATACTGACATTGTCCCAACAAAGTGTTGTTGTTTGACGGGTTGACCCGAAAACCAAGATGGCCACCAAAGCTGCCATCTTGAAAACACATTTTGAACTTCTTCTAAAGTTCTACCCATGCAGTTGACTGAAACTTGCATGAAATGATCCTTACATGGTCATGACCAAGTGTTTTTATTTTTTAACCATGACACCATATATCTAATTAGTTCCCTATACAGCTATTGCCAAGGTAGTCAGATGACCGTTAAGGCCCTTGGGCCTCTTGTTCTTTTTCTTTTTACGGCATATCATGTAATATTAACAGTTATGGTCAATTAAGGACTGAAGAGGTGGGGGGAGGGAGCCGGAGAACACAGAAAGTTCCTGTCAAATCGAAACTCAGAAGTCAAAGAATGGTGGCAATAACACGTTATAAATTATTGCAGGTGAATATTATGATCTATTTTGTTCTAGTATTATTTCGGCATAGCCACGATTGCTGGATCTTGCTTGCGCAACTTCCACTCAGTCAGTAAAGTCAATCAAGGATTTATAAGTGAGAAGGATTTGACACTACCTCTTTACATTACTGAACAGCACGCAAGACGCCAAAAAAACCGGGAATAAAACCCATTTATTCTCAACAAATACATGTCTAATCGAGTCAAAAAAACATAAATGTAAAGCTTAATAAATTTCACGGTGTCTACTTGTTTTAATGACGGGAGATTTAGAAGAAATATCTTAAATTTTCATCTCATGAAATTACGACCCGCATCTGAAATCCAAAACTTTAGAAAGCTTAAAAAACTCTCTCTCATCTTCTAAACTGTAAACGTCAACTATGTTTTTAACTCTATTTATTTCTATGTGGCTATTTTCTTTTCTTTTTTCTGCAAATAGTGTATGCTAATTGTGGATAATTATTTATTTTTATTTAATACATTGTTTTTCTTCAATTATTCTCATTAAGATTTTTAAATTTTCACGGCACTAAATTTGCGCACTCACCAAAGGTATCAAAATAGTCGGAACATCGACTGGGGATACCCAAATGGCAGAAACGGTAACACTCGCATACTTCCCATGTCAAAGTGGAAGGCAGTTCTTTAGCAGTTTTTAAGCCTTCACAGTTTACTGTATAAGCAGTTCTTTAGCCTTCATAATGCAACTGGCTTGGACTGTTAACCCTTAGCAATCCATTGGAAAAATTGGCAGTCCCTTAACCTTCACAGTCCACTAGCAGTCGGTTAACAGTTCCTTAGCAGTTTTTAGGCAGTTCGTTTTAAAATGAACTGCCTAAAATGTCCATATATGGCGCATGCGACTGCTTACTTTAGGCAGTTCTTAGGCAGTCTATTTCAAAATGAACTGCCTAAAATGTCCAAATATGGCGCAAGCGACTGCTTATTGTATGAATCAAAACTGCCTAATATCTATAAATTGCTCACAATACTGCTAAAAACAATCCAAATATGGAGCTTGCGACTGCTTATATTTATGAATCACAATTGCTTAATACTTATAAATATAAGTTCAAGAAACTGTTAACACATTCCCAATTATATGGGAAAAAATGAAAATACTATAATGTGGAAAATATACATAGACAAGTTATATATAATTACACTAACTCTAAGATAAAGTTTGCAGTTTTAAAAAATAACTTGCCTTGCATTATATGCATGCATTTACCGGTATTCATTTTTCAGAAATTTATAGAAAATAAAAGATTGAATAATATAAACCAATCCAAGATATATATACATAAATCATAATGTTTATTTTGTGTCATACAAATTGTTTTAAAAAGAAAATGTATCATCTATATTATACTGATGTTTGTATAAGAGTAAAATGGAAAATGAATTTGAATTTTATCAAAAAAAAAAAGTAGAAATAGTTAACTTCTAAGTTTCCAAATTTAAATGCATGGTTCCCATGCAGCTATATATATACATGCACATAGATTGCAAGCTCATGCATCTTACCTTGTACTTTGGGGGTTTACAGCAAAATTATAGAGTTATAATCCAGTACAACACCAGAATGCATACATCCAAAACTGGAACGTTTTACCATTTCTATTCCTGGCTATACACAATTCCCTTTATACTTACACTTAACTATGTAAAACTGCATGTTGAAAACTACACCTCACTTATTTATATGTCCAAAATATTCACCAAATGGTCCAAATTATGTAGAAGATAATTTGTGCACATGCTTCCTCACACCAAACTGTTCAAACTGACCGCTGGAATTAGGAGGGAGACTATACAGGTTCAAAGGTCACATGTGTACACACTACATGTGGGGGTCACCATCTCTGTGTATGATGACCCATGTCTGTAGCTGCCTCCCCAGGGTGTTAGAGATAAGGGACTGTATATATATATGTACACAATAGTATTATTGGCACATAAATTCAATAATATGAGAAAATATAATAGGACTTTGATATTTTATGAATACATGTATAGAATAATGTTGATTAAACTGACCTTTATTTAGTTTTGAATTGCATAATTTAAATGGTTTATGGTGTGTAAAATTGAAAAAAAAAGTTTTGAAGTATAGGAATTAATCACACATTTTAAATTTACAATTTAATGATGTATCTTAATTCATGTTCGCATTTGCATTTAATAACAAGTTGCAAAACTACTTCACTATGTAAGTTTTATTTTGCCATGCAATTTTCTTGCCTCTGTCCATTTGATATGTGAACTGCTCTGGTAAACTGCTAAGGTCTATAAGCAGTCAATGACAGGCAGTTTCAGTCTGTGATAAGCAGTCATTGACTGCTTACAAATATAGTTAGCAGTTCAACAAGCAGTTTTAAATCTTGTATGGTGAAATATTAGCAGTTTTCAGTGACTAATTAAAACTGGACTGCTGAGAACTGCCTAATAACTGCCTAAAAATTGTGGGACTGCTACAATACTGCCTAATAACTGCTTATATTAGCAGTTCAGTTTGACATGGGTTGTTTTGACACACTTGCAATACTAACACTTTACACATCATTTGTCGATCTCTGAGTAAACTCTGGCAATACGAGAAAAGGTTCAAAACACGCAATATGTTAACATTTGGTCATCGTTTTAATTTACAATTATTATATTTATTTATGTTATTGTCTGCAGAACAGAGAAAATGTCTTAATTCAACAAGTCGGTCATAGTTCCCCACACCACGGTCGAAATTACACCAATCACAGTAACGGACGAACTTTTGCATGTCAGTTCGATATTTTCGGGCTTTTCCCTTGATACACGTATGGGGAATCATGCGGGATACATTCCTTAACATTAGACAGGAAGAAGTGTACCGAACGTGTACACTGCAGAGTCAGCACGCCATTGTTTATTAGTGAAAGACAGTATCGGTTGAAGTATTACCACCTTACCCTAATTTAATCATTAGTGATTCAAAAATCACAAAGACAAATTGACCCCACGATTTGTTAAATTTTGAATTCCAGCCATATAATAGATACCATATGAATATGCTATCCAATAGATATTTTCGGAGAGGAAATAATTTTTATGAAAATAGTAGCCAAATTAACCTTTTTGGCCCCGTGCCGAGGGCCCCCGGGGGGTCAGCCCTATCATTTTTACAGTTTTGAATCCCCACCCTATAAGGTTGCTACCATTGCATTATGAATGCTATCCCTTGTTTAGTTGCAGAAAAGAAGTAGTTTAGATAGTAATAACCAAATTGACTCCTTTTGACCCCGCCCCTCAGGACCCTGGGGGGTCAGCCGCATCATTTGTACAATTTCGAATCTCCACCCTATAAGGATGCTACCATTGCATTATGAGTGCTACCTCATCCTTAGTGTCAGATAAGAAGTCGTTTATATGGAAATAGCCAAATTGACCCCTTTTGGCCCCGCCCCTCAGGACTCTGGGGGGTCAGCCCCATCATTTGTACAATTTTGAATCCTCATCCTATGAGGTTGCTACCATTGCATTGTATGTGCTATCCCATGCTTAGTTTCAGAGAAGTTGTCTATATGGAAATAGCCAAATTGACCCCCTTTGACCCCCGGGGGGGGGGGGGGGGGTCAGCCCCATCATTTGTAAAATTTCGAATCTCCACCCTATAAAGATGCTACCATTGCTTTATGAGTGCTATCCCATGCTTAGTTTCAAAGACGAAGTTGTTTATATGGAAATAGCCAAATTGACCCCTTTTGACTCCGCCCCTCAGGACCCCGGGGGCTCAGCCGCATCATTTGTATAATTTCGAATCCTCACCCTATAAGGATGCTACCATTGCATTATGAGTGCTATACCATGCTTAGTTTCAGAGAAGAAGTCGTTTACATGGAAATGGCAAAATTGACCCCTTTTGGCCCCGCCCCTCAGGCCCCTGGGGGGTCCGCCCCATCGTTTGTACAATTTTGAATCCCCACCCTATAAGGATGCTAACATTGCAGTATGGACGCTATTCCATGCTTAGTTTCAGAGAAGAAGTTTTTTATATGGAAATAGCCAAATTAACCCCTTTAGGCCATGCCTTTCAGGCCACTGGGGGGTCAGCCCCATTATTTGTACAATTTTCAGTCAGTAACCCATAAGGATGCTACCAGTCAAATTTTGTTGAATTCAGCGGTTATGGAGAAGAAGTCGATTGTTGACGGACGGACGACGGACGCCACGGTATTTGCATAAGCTCACCTTGGTCCTTCGGACCAGGTGAGCTAAAAATTCATGCATTTATGTACTGTGCGCAGGTTTGTTTGACGCATGTTGGTCCCAATACATTGAACTGCATACGTACATTTGTAGTTTAGAGTTCGTGCGCGCAAGTGTCCTTAAACTTGCAGGTAACCGTCGAGTCATTGATGTATATATTTACGCACTTTCGCACGCATTCTTTCGTGCGCATTTTTTACTATCTATAGATACAAATATCAGCAAAGAATTATGTATGAAACCGTGCGTATGTATGTATTTAAGCATAAGAGCCTGTATCCATATCCACACACTGCATGTTACATCGCCGACTACACCAGCAGTCGCTTGTGTATGCTAGGATATCTGTATATAAATTTGATGTAAGGTTGTGTTCACAGGAAACGTTTGTTTTTATGTACACGTGTACGACTTATTGTCTTCAGATAGCCAAAATCCATACTATCTGCCTAATATTTAATTGAGATTGTATTTACACATAATGTATACATTTTATCTTTGGGGTTTTGATAAATACTATGTGCGCTTATATTCAACTATACATATATATATACATTCATAATGCATATATACGGATAAACGTACACTTGACTTCTGTTGATTACCTACTATCTACTTTAATTAAGTCTGGTCAAATATACGACAATTTCTATATTAATCAAAATTCAGTATAATTACCACACTCTACAATCCAATACATAACCTTTTTGATGTTTTCAAAGCTATTTTTCCTCTGTTTTCTTTCTCTATTCTGCTCCTTTCTTTTATTTAGTGTCTCTTCCCATCCGTTTGTTCTGCTTTACCTGTCTTGAGCTCATTTTGTCAAACCTCAAAATTCAGTATAATTACCACACTCTACAATCCAATACATAACCTTTTTGATGTTTTCAAAGCTATTTTTCCTCTGTTTTCTTTCTCTATTCTGCTCCTTTCTTTTATTTAGTGTCTCTTCCCATCCGTTTGTTCTGCTTTACCTGTCTTGAGCTCATTTTGTCAAACCTACATACACTGTCCTTTTTACTTACCATATGGAAGTTCTTCTCCCATGTTTGTGATTATTTTTTTCATCCACCATGATGGGTACTGATGTTGATTCGTGGAGGGCTTCCATAGGTTCTTTTTATTCCAAAATGTGCAAGATTCATGCTAGCTATTATTTAAAACGAAAATGGCATCTTTCCTCCTGATACTTTCAACAAATATCAAACAAACTACCCTTATTTGTATACTGTCGATCCTTCAAGCGACCATAAACACAAATATCACTGTTCCTATTCTGCTCCGTTTACTTATGTCCGGAGACATCCATCCAAACCCTGGTCCAGATAACATAAACACATCTACTTTTCACTCTCTAAATTTAATGCAATTAAACGTTAGAAGTCTACGCAATAAGATAAATTATGTTGAATCAATATCTAACGATGCTGATATACTCTGCATTGTGGTAAGACATTAAGATTGTTCAATACATACCAAATGAAGATATTCATATACACGGTTTTAGTGACGAGCCTTTTCGCAAAGATAGAAATATGTTTGGAGGTGGCGTTCTTATGTATTTTTTCAAACTCTATTATAGCAAAGCTAAGATATGATCTCGAATCTCATAATATCAAACGACGAAATCTGGGCAAAAATACATTCAAACAACACAATATATATTGTTGCAAATCTGTACAAATCCACGTATTCAAATGGTATCTGGCAACGCCTGAAACACTCACTAGATAATGCATTTGACATTACTAACAATGTAATAATATTGGGTGACTTCAATGTAGATTTTCTAAACTTAAACCGAGGGGAACTATATAACATACTAACATCTCTTAATCTTACCAATATTATACTGGAAGCAACCAGAACGGTTGCACACTTATCTAGTTTGATTGATCCTATTTTAGTAAGTGATACTATCACTACAATTCTCTCTGATTTAATTGAAGTTGACAACTCAATAAGTGATCATAAAGCAGTTTATGCAATAATTGATGTTTTGAAAAAAATCCGTTCAACGTGTGGATTTAAGATCAAGCAGATATCGAACAGCTAAAAATAACCATTAATAATGTTCCATGTGCCACTTTTTACATTCAACAATACAGCAATAGAAATTACACACAAACACTTAGGAGTAATTTTAAGTAGCGATGCTAAATGGTCTGAACACATACATGTATATGAAAGTTTTACGAAGGTTTCGAAATATATAGCAACACTTCGTAAAATTTCTACTAAGCAGATTTTTTTTTAGAAAAATGTATCTAGCATATATACGACCTATTTTAGAGTATGCGTGTGAAGTTTGGGATAATTGTGGTGCTTCTAATAATCTTGAATATTACAGGACTACCAATATATACCAAAACAGAGTTTATTTATAAAGAAATTGTATGGCTTCCATTATCTAAACGGAGAGAGATAAGACAAGAGGCCCAGAGGGCCTATATCGCTCACCTGGTTTGTAATGCCTAGTATTGTTCTAAATACAGGTTCATTGTTTCTTTTCTGAAGGAATTTGAATATTTACCTCTGATTCCCCTATTGGGCCCAACTCTTTCTGCTCAATGGGATCAGAGCCAAGATTTATACGAATTCTGTTAACCCCAAGGATGTTTCTGGGCCAAATTCGGTTAAAATCCAAGCAGAACTATATGACTAGTAGGGATTTATAGGATTTACCGCTATTTCCCCTATTGGGACCCGCCCCTCCTGCCCCTGGGGCGGGGGTCAGAGCCAAAATTTATACAAGTTCTGTTCCCCTTCCCCAAGGATGATTCTGGCCATATCTGGTTACAATCCATGCAGAACTCTTGGACAAGTAGCCATTTATAGGATTTACCTCTATTTCCCCTATTGGGCCCAGCCCCTCCTGCCCCCGGGGGATCAGAGCCAAAATTTATACAAGTTCTGTTCCCCATCTCCCAAGGATGTTTCTGGCCAAATTTGGTTATAATCCATGCAGATCTCTATGACTAGTAGATATTTAAAGGAAATGTTGACGGACGGACGACAGACGCCGCGCCATGACATAAGCTCACCGGCCCATCGGGCCTGGTGAGCTAAAAATTAACCTTTTTTTATAATATTAAACATGACATTGCTCCCTCATATTTATGTGATATCTTACCAGAAAACATCGGTGTCCTGACAAACTATGACTTAAGAAATTTCCAGGACGTGAGGCAACATCTCCAACGCACATTAAACTCCTTCTTTCCTTTAACTTCTTCTCTTTGGAACAATTTAGAATACCTTAAAATCAAATTTAAGTAATATTTTCCTTCCAGAAACCAATTTGTGTTACCTAAATTTTGGTACTAGACGGCTTAATATTTCCCATTGTAGATTCAGAAATAGAGCAAGTACTTTGAATTACGATCTTTTCAGATCCAATCTTTTGCCTTCAGCACGCTGTGAATGTGGATTCACGTGCGAAGACTCTTATCACTTTTTCCTTGCATGCCCAAAATATCACATTATACGACCGACATTATTAAACGATCTTCATTGGTACCATCTGTGAGGAAGGCTCTAGGTTCTGTTCCCTGGCCGAGACACACCAAAGTCTATAAAAGTGGGACTGATCGGAAAAACAATATGGCCGTAAGGCAGACAACTTGGATTTTAGTAGTTGATGTTTGTTACCGCTATTTCTCAGAACGTATGGAAGGGATCTGTCTCAAATTTTATATGTAGGTTTCTCTAGGGCCCTAGGAGTGTCAGCGCGGAAACAAGATGGCCTCTATGGTGCCGTCTTGGAAATTGGTACTTAAAGTTTGTTATAGCTATTTCTCAGAAAGTACTGAAGGGATCATTCTCAAATTTCATATGTAGGTTTCCCTTGGGTCCTAGTTTTGCAGATTTCATTTTTAGGACCAATCGGTAAACAAGATGTCTGTCTTGGATTTTGGTACTTAAGTTTGTTACCGATATTTCTCAGAAAGTACTGAAGGGATCGTTCTAAAATTTTCATGTAGCTTCTAGGGCCCTAGTTCTGCCTATTACGTTTTAGGACCGATCAGTTGACAAGATGGCCAAACACCATCTTGGATTTTGATATTTTTTAGTTTTAAAAGCGGAAAAAAAGATCGCGCTTTCATTTGTCAGACATAGATCAATCTTTGGTGGGCGCCAAGATCCCTCTGGGATCTCTTGCATGATAAACTCTTTACACTTGTAAATTACCGTAGCTGTTGGATGTTACGGATATATGTTAATATATCCATGTGACCATAGACTGATTAATCTGAGTATACTAAATAAGATGCCCAAGGGCATTAACGTTCATTAACTTTAGCAATCGTCATCGTCGATTTGCGATCAACCAGAGATGTAACAACACTCAAGATCATATCATGATCATTTCGGGCAAGTTTCAGCCAAATCGCACAGGTAGAAATTGAGAAGCTAAAAATGTGTTTTCAAGGTGGCAACCATCTTGGATTTCTGATCGACCTGAAAAATAGCAACACTTTGTCGGGATCAGGTGTTGATCATTTCAGGAAGTTTTCAGCTAAATCGCACTGGCAGAACTTGAGAAAAAGTTCAAAATGTGTTTTCAAGATGACGGCTGTGGTGGTCATCTTTGATTTCGGACCGACCTTAAAAATAACAACACTTTGTCGGGACCATGTCAGGATTTCCCTGCAGGTAGGGCGTAAGAATTGTACCCGTTGCCCATATTGCATGATCGTAAGAGGCGACTAAATTTAGGAACTTATCTTTTCTCTTCTTCCTTACTGACTTTATCTTTCCTAATGCCTCACTTTTGGCCTTGGGTTGAGCGTTCGCCCCTGTGTGGAAGGCTATGGGTTCTGTCTCCCGGCCGAGACACACCAACGTATAAAAGGTTGTTTCCGCTCCTGCTTAGCGCTCAACATGCAGGGAGTTGGACAACTATTTAGCCCCTTGTCAGTATAATATGCCCGGAAGGAATGTGTTGCTTGGTGTCTTCGGCGGCATGCTTCAGTGATATAGCACTATAAAAAGGGGAACAGTTCCACTATACAAGACACAACATGAATATACCGCAGTATAAATACAAGGCGGATCGAACGGAATCAGCAAGAAGTAACTTGTAACGATGTTGGAACCAATAAACTCACGTTTCATACTTAAATGTCCCTACATTTGTATCTGTTAATAGTTACCAACCAGTTTACATTTAATGTACTATTTTGCTACTTCATACCTTGGTACGTCAATTAAATTTAAATCACCTACCTTTTAAGATTATATTTTAGATAACGCACGACGACTCTAAATATGTTTCCTATTACACATAACCGCAATAAACAATATGATCAATAGGAAATATTTAAAATCCTGTCACGTTTTTCTGTCTATATCAATTGTCATGCACCTTTTCTAGTTTTGACTTATTTTATGTTCAGACATATTTCATGATTAAGAAAAAACGTCTTCATTAGTCAACGTCATTAAAAAGATGTGAAACCGTAAAAAGTATTTTCAACTTCACATCTACAACATTGCTTAAAAACTGTAAAATATCATCCATGGAATTAATCTAATGTCGATCAATTACTTAAACTGAGTTTAAAAGTTACAATGTATCAAAGGTCATGCATGTATGTTTTTAAACTTTGATTACTTTTAAATCACGTAGGCTTCTAAGATCGTTTAACAAACACGACCTAGTCGACTGTGTCAGTACACGTCATATCCTTACTGATTCACTTTAAATACACATGATGTGCCTCTAGAACTGGCTTTGAAGGAAAATAACCACTTTCATAACATTTTAGCTCTGATATCAGATGAGGAATGTCAAATACAATGATACGTTTAGTATTTTTAATTTTAGGAGTAATACCTATTCTGCCGACGCCTGTTACTCCTACAAACGATTTCCTACAATATAACAATAGTGACCATCTATCGGAAATAGCTGATTTGTATAGGAACTATTGCCCGGGAGTTAGGCTCTGTACAGTCAACCAATCAAAAATGACAGCTACGATCAGAGGTTGTTGTGATGCCTGTAGTTGTTCTTTGCAATGCTTCCAGGAAGGAAACTGTTGTCCAGATGTGGTTCAATACGAAATGGAGACTGTTAAAGAGACTTGCATTCGGCCACAGTATCTGCCTTACGGCGATACCAATTCGAGTTCGGAAAAGTCTTATTATGTCATCCATAAATGTTCACCAGAGTTCGGTGATATGGATATTGTTAAGAAGTGTGAAGTAGTTCCGTTATATCCGAGAACTTTAGAAGACTTTGTGTACATTTTACTTGTCTCCAAAATAAACTCGAGCCTGTCTTATCGGAATATTTACTGTGGTCTGTGTAACGGAGAATCTCGAGATAATTTACTGATATGGACGGTTGAGTTAATTTGCGATTCTAGAAATGAAGTATTAACTAATTCCTTTGATGAATTACTTCATGTTTTAAATCAGGAAAAGAGATGCAACTTAATCTACCGCGTTCCTTACATGAGCATGACGCCCCGTGTGTGCAACTGGGGATACATCACGGCATGTAATCAGACTGGAACTATGGTGAGTTATAATGACACTCTGGACGAAATGTGCGGGGCTTTTACATCGGTATATACAGAGACGTATCGAAACGTTTTCTGTTACTTGTGCAATAATAATATTACTGGGATTCATGACTGTCCAGAAACTGCCCCACGCAATGGTTTATTCGATGTGTTTTCGTTCACAGCTATCTTGGACTTCGGATTATTAACTTCAACTCTGCCTCCTCAGCCGTCTGACACGGCCTGTTCATCGATTCAGAAATACGATAGCTACAAGGTTTGTATCCTGTTACTAAAATAAGGCAATACAGAGTTATGAAAATATCGATTTCGATACTAAAATTTATACATGCAAAAATAAACCGAAAACAAAAACATTCATAAAGCAAATGAATTTGATTTACCTCGTGAAAAGAACAAGTACGTGATTCTTACTATATATATCTTAGTGTCATATTTGGAGTCTACTACGCTTCAATGAGGACTTGTATGTGATAAGTATTCAAAAGGAGACTAATCGCGATTATAAATGTTTATTAGATAAAATGAGTTTGTAGGATTTACTGAATTAAACAGGTGAGCGATACACGACTGAGTTTCACTAAATGTCTACACGTAGACGTAGCTTACGTCTGAAATAATTATCCGTTATGTACTTTTTATCCCTGCGAAACGCGTTTGCGAGGGACAATTAATTGAGCTCTATCGGTCCGTCCGATATTCTTTTCCAGGCTAAAAAACAAAAAGACATTCTTCATAGAATGAAGACGCGAAGCGTCTATGAAAAAGAATGTCCGTCCGTTTTTTGTCTTTGACTTCATAACCCCAAAAGATATTGAGAATAACGCTTATAATTTGATTAAGATAACTCACTCAAATACTAACTAGGCATAAATTTATGTGATTCTACTTACCTAAATTGAGTTGTGGCGCAGTGATATCTTATCCATTAATTCAGTTTGGCCAATGACTGCCGCTTTTTAAATTCCCGGCAAAACTGTTTTGTATATATGTTGTAATACTTGACGTACAATTCTTTTGATCTATGGAAAAATAACCTTAAAGGTCTAACCAATAGAAATGAGTGTAACATATGAAATTAAATTATTAACCGATATCATTTCAAAGTCAAATTCAGGGAAGTACATTGGGATATTTATCATTCACAATTCGTCACGAAGCCACATGTAAAAATGAAATAGATAGAAGTAAGAAAATCAAGAAAAACAGCAATCGGTCTTTAATTTTACAAAACAACAACACACGGTTTTGCAATAAGAATGATTTAATAAAAAAAAACTATATTTACACTATGAACTACAACAAAGCAAAACTTACTGACTTAGCTTAACAAGGTAGGACTATACATAACTAAAGTATTATGAAACCAAACACATTGCTTTACCAAATTTGATTAAACTACTAAAAGCACTTCCGGTTACATTAAACGTTGTTATTTTAAAAGTTTGATTTGGGTAAGTATTATGTGTTTACATATAACAGAATTATCTGTCCTTCTGGGTAGGTATTGATTGTGATGTCAAGTGTTTGTGAGCGTTACGTCATACTTTTTCGGAGAAAACGCTCACAAAATAATGACGTAATAATTGATACTACCCGGAAGGAAGCTAACTATGTAATATGCAAAGACGTAATAGTTTCCTGTACGATAATTAGTGCCAATGGATATTGAAAACGAAAGTTTGCTTAATAAACATCAATCTTATTTCAAAGTTGTTAAGGTTCTGTACAGCCTCTTCAATGAAATACAGTATGTATCATTTTAAATGTACTTTGAACTTTCGACCTACCACCATGTGTTATTAGGAAGCGACCGGAAATGGATGTCTTATCTATTAATTTATACCTTGTTTTCAATTATATGTAATTTACTATTGTTACTTGAATTGCTAATAAAAATTCAAATAATGTAAACATATCAATGCTTCAACATTTTCTTGTATCCATATTTCGACTTTCACATAGTCGCCATTATAAAATTACCAGAAATTTAATAAAAGAGTGAATAGATTTTACCCATATATATCTAAGTTGTGTCTCTGATAAAAACTATACATGATTTTTAAAATACCGTGTTATATAAAACTAGAACGAATATGCGTACCCGGCCTACTATACCTTTCGGTCGGGTACGAATTGGTCCCTATGTGTCGTAGTGGAGCACTGCCTCCGAAAATCATTCGGGCATAGTTTTCTATACTTTTTTGTAGGTTTCCAATTTTTTTATGCGTATACATGCATTTACATATTAGTTTTGTCCAAAACAAACATAACTACCATTCTTAATATCTACCGTACCGCTCACAAGACGTCAAATTCACAATTTGTGGACTTGCCGTATACATTCCCTTCAGAAAGACCTTCATATGTAATATGTTAAATAATAATGCCTCGATGAGAATTTGATATTTTATGTGGATCAGTTTTATTGCCTAGTAGGTAAGCGATATCAAACAAGTACGATAAAAATACAAACAAACGTTTTATAATGGTTTGCATAATCATTACTTTGGTCCATTAGCAGTAATAGGCACCAATTGTAGCTCTAAAGACGACACCATTTTCTGTCAAAAAGTCTTCTGAGCTACAATATTGTAGCTAATATAAAACATGTGTTTTTGTTAGACTACTGTACTGTATAATTGATAATGAAGTGACCATCTTGAAATTACCGGAAGTAGGTACTTTTTTCAGTGGCTCCTGGTTTAAATATCTTATCAAAATCAGTGCAGTCTGTTATTTCGTTACTTCTGCCTAAGCTTTGCCTACAAAAATGGCGGCCATCTTGAAAAACAACCAGAAGTAGGCAAATTTTGCTATGGCTACCGATTTTAATCTTATTTTGGTAGTCTTGCGTTGATTAAAACGTTCAGCGTATTTTTTTATTACTCCTTATAGTTTTGCCTATTCAATCGGCGGCCATCTTGGAATTACCGGAAGTAGGTACTTTTAAATGGCTCCCACTTATACTTATATTTAATATTATTTTGGTAGACTTGGCTACTAACATTCCAAGCTTTTATTGAGATGTGCAGCATGTTATTTCATTAGATTGTTAGGTTTTACCTACGAAAATGGCGGCCATCTTGGAACTACAGGCAGTAGATAAATTTTTTAATGGTTCCCGCTTTTAATATTATTTTGATAGTCTTGGCTACTATCATGCCAAGTTTCATGTTTTTAATGAGATGTGCAGCATGCTATTTCATTACTTTGTTAAGTTTTACGAAAATGGCGGCAAAAAAAAAAAAACTGGAAGTAGGTACATTTTGCAATGGCTCCCAGTTTGAATATTGTTTTGGTAGTCTAGGCTACTCGCATGCCAAATTTCATGAAACTTCATGCATGTATAAAATGATGTTTTCCCCTATTCCGCTCTACTAATAGTGCATTTAGAAGAAATTGTTACATGTATATATTAACCAATTGCTTTGTTAAAATTTCAGGCAGTCTGCAGAAACCTAACTTGTGCTACGGGGTCAATATACGTGGAAGGCAGTTGTAAAAGAAAATACGCCAGCGAGGCCACCAGGTCGTATGAAGTATTTTTCCGACTGAAAACGGTACATGATATCTGCGTGGAAGTACTGGATTTGTTTGGTACGGAGCTCAGCACGTCTCTAGTACACATGTTTGAACAATCCTCCATTTTCAGGGGCAGGATTTGTTCGTTCAATTCTCATTTGATGTCGGGAACTCAAGAGTGTGACCACAGAAATTCATCATCAATATCCTATGTACTAGTCAATGTAGGTTTTTATTTTTCTGGTGTGCATTCTGTAGATCAGGTCTTGTCAGAGTTATCCTTGATGGACAACATAAGTATTACTATCGGCAATAACAAATTAACACTAACAATCGACTCGCACTTTTATGGAAATTCTGTTGTATATGAAGATCCTCGAACAAAGGGAAGTCTTCTTGAATTATCAAATAACCTTACCGTTAGTAAATCATGTATGTTTCCAGTGCGACACATGCGCGTGACACCGTTAACTTACTGCCCTCGGCTGTTATTATCACCAGATGAATACAGCGTCACCTTCCATCAAGGGTCCATTTGTTTTGATACAATACATCTCTGTCTGCATGACGGAACATACGAACGGAAATGGGACGGGTTTGAAATATGTGCAGATAATTACTTTGACCATGTGTATAATCTACCACGCGACAACATTTGTGACGATAAAGATTCAAATGTATTAGATGTGTTGGCAACATTGTCGATAGTTTGTACATCAATATCGATATTTTTTCTAATATTAACAGTTTTCACGTACGGCCTATTTAAATCTTTGCGAACAACCCCTGGAAAAAACAATATGTTGCTATCCATAAACCTAATAATCGCCCAATGTCTGTACCAGTTTGGGGTCGGGCAAACTACCTTGGGAGTAGGCTGTGTTGTGATTGGCGCATTGGTGCACTTTTTTTGGCTTTCTGTCATTGTCTGGATGAATATTTGTTCCTTTCACATGTTTAGAGTGTTTTCTATTTTCCGAGTAAAGACATTAAGTTCACTCAGAGAGGAGAAAAAGCACATGATAGTATACATTTTGTGCTCGGTTATTGTGCCTTTATTAGTAGTTGCAACGAACGTTCTGGTTAGCTTAGTGGCGTCAAACTGGACAGATTTTGGTTACGGTGGCTGCATTTGTTACATTTCGTCTAAACATATGCTTCTGTATACATTTGTCATACCTATAGGTGTTATTATACTACTTAACATAGTATGTTTTGTAATCGTTGTGATAGCTATCCGGAGATCGCAGCAATCAAAACTTTCTTCTAACCAAGATCAAATATCAATCTTAGTTTATCTAAAGCTTTCTTGTTTGACTGGCTTTTCTTGGATGTTTGGTTTTCTTTACACGTGGCTAAATTTAGAGTTTTTTGGTTACATGTTCATAATTCTTACTGCAGGACAAGGCTTGTTTATTTTTCTCTCATTTATTTGCTCCAAAAGAGTTTTGAAACTTTACCGCGGTTTATTAAAGTGTTCTTCAAATTCAAGCAAATACTCTTCAGGGGCAAAACAGTCTAGAATATCGAACCTGCGATCAACTTCACAAAATGAATCTATTCAAAACACGAAAACTTGAAAAATATTCCAAGATAAAAATAACATTTAAATTTATTTTGCATCTTTCATTTAAGGGTTTATTGATGTTATGAGTTTAACGTCCTCCTAACAGCCAGAAAAAACATCCAAAAAGGACCAGCGGTCAGTACCCAGCAACTGCCTCACATGGGATTCGAACTCGTGATACAGAAGTGAAGGGCTTGTAGTGATATGTCGAAACATCTTAACCACTCGTTTCGACAAAGATCAAAGAAATTATGAGATTTTCAAATACTTTTTGTTTGTTTGTTTGATTAATTAACGTCCTATTAACAGCTATGGTCATGTAAGGACGGCCTCCCATGTATGCCGTGTGTTACGTGTATGTTGTGCGAAGTTCGTGTTTCAGGTGACTGCGGTATATTCATAAGTAGGGCGTTAGAATTGTACCTGCTGCCCCTATTGCATGATCGTAAAAGGCGACTAAATTTAGGATCTTATCTTTTCTCTTCTTCCTAACTGACTTTATCTTTCCTAATGCCTCCCTTGGCACCGCCTCACTTTTGGCCTTGAGTTGAGCGTTCGCCCCTGTGAGGAAGGCTCTTGGTTCTGTCCCCTGGCCGAGAGACACCAAAGTCTGTAAAAGTGGTAGTTTCTGCTCCTGCTTAGCGCTCAGCAAAAAGGGAGTGGGACGACTGGTTCGCCCGTTGTCAGTATAATGTGACCGGGTGGGGTGTGTTGCTTGGTGTCTTCGGCGGCATGCTTCAGTGATATAGCACTATAAAAAGGGCAAAAGTTCCACTATACAAGATAAGATCCTAAATTTAGTCGCCTTTTACGATCATGCAATAGGGGCAGCAGGTACAATTCTAACGCCCTACCTGCAGGGCACAAATACAATTTATCAATATCTGTAGCAAGTTGCCAGTTGCAAATTTTGTCAAAAAATTACAGTTCTAACTTTAGTAGATTTTTTTATACGGGGATTTTAAGAAATGGCCCATTTGGCGGTCATTTTGAAACTGTGTCTTTTTTCGCTTTGAGTAGAGCCAAAGTTTTACCATTTTTTACTGAAATTGTTTTTACTTAAATCATTACTGTACCAGCATTTTTAGCTGTATCGAGCTAATTTTTGCTGTAAATCTTTACTTGGTTCGTGGTAATTAAAATATTGAGCATTAATGTGTGAAATGATTCACTTTTTTCACTCTATTTTTACATTTAATGGTAATTTGAGCACTTTAATTTTTTACTCTAAAATATTGAAAAATAACATATTCATGTGGGGCAAAAAAGTAAGCACACGAACCCCCCATTTTTCTGCCTGATTTTAAAAGAACAACCCTTTCCCTATTGATATGCAAAATATAAACAAAACTTGGCAAAAATGGCTGAAAATGGTGCATTTTGTAGCTCAAAATTAAGGGGTAGGGGTAGCATGTTGTTATTCTGAGAAAAAATATTAGTCTTATTAATCAAAACTGGTATATTTTAAAAGAAGACTGCTGGAAAATAAATTCTACAAACATTAATACATATCAAACACCTCATTAGGAAATTATGGCTTTAATCTCTTGTGTATATGCTCAAAACGGCAAAATTCCCATAAAATCCAATATTTTGTCAACTAGGTATCTTTGAGTGACAGTAGCTCAAAAACGAGCACACGGACATGTTTTTTCTTTCATTTTCTTTCATGGTATGAACTCCTCTTTCCAAAAATGTATATGAGAAAAAAAGTTTAATACAAAAAAATGTTGACTTCTCAGAGGAGTACATCCTTAAGGAGTGGTGTGACTGATTCAAATCAGTATAGTGTGAACAGATATGTGTACTAATCGTATCTGACGTAGCAATAAAACAATAGACAAGAAAACACATAGCATGAATGAAACGCATCATCACAAGGTATTCAAAAAATTCGTACAAGAAAAGTTCTCCATCAGCTGATATGGGATTCGGTACAAAGAACAATATATGATCTGGAGGACGGTTGTTTGAAAAAAAATTCGCAGTGTCTTCCATTACTACAGTTAATGTAGATATAGTTTATACTAATACTTTTTTAGAGGTAGCAGTGGAAGCCATAGTTTAGGTTATTGCAGTTGTTGGATCGAGGCTTCAAAATTGGTCTTATTCTCTACGGAAAACCATCGACTATTTAAATAAAGATCTTATTAAAGATAGAATTTGCTCTGTTTTATTATTTGCTTCAATGCACCTCTATGGTTAAGGAAACTGCAAACTATATCGCCAAAGCATCGCCTAAAATCAGTTGTATGTAATCGCTGTATAATAATGCTGTATTTGTTGGTTGGTTTATTTCTTAAGGGACCTTAAACACCATGTCAAAGATCATTGGGGAAACACCGCTAATGCACTTGCAAAATTACATGACGGATTTCTTCAAACATTACAGGTGAAAAGACCTAGAGCGATGCTCACACCAAGAACCAATTATACTGATATGCATGATAACATAACATGGTGATATAAATACATCGTGGTTTCATTCAAGAATTCAATGTTATTTAATTATTATCACAGCAATTTTTTAACACTTATACTATGTAGAGAGAGAGAGTACCTTAATTATGTTTCTGTTCGATGTAGCGCCCAAATGTAATAAATATTGAAATCAGTAACATATACGATGGCCCATTTGAGCCTGTCAAATCACAACTACTTGATTGAATAAGTTGTACTTTTATAAATTGAAAAGGTGTACATGACCGTTTGCGATTGACAGGTCAAGGTATCGGCGTGAGTTATTGGGAGTCTAGTGAATTCCAATCTTTACGTGTGGTTCGGTTTTGATTTATATTCCAGCAATAACGTGGCAAACAATAAAACGCAGACCATGTCCCAGCGTTGTTTTCCCATAGACAATTATACCTGCTGAAATTTCTGTTTGTTTGATTATTTTAACGTCCTGTTCACAGTTAGAGTCATGTAAGGACGATCTCCCGTGTATGCAGTGTGAAGCGTGTGTGAAATGCGAGGTGCGTGTTATGGGAGACTGCGGTATGTTCGTGTTGTGTCTTCTTGTAAAGTGGAAATTTTGCCCTTTTTATAGTGCTATATCACTGAAGCATGCCGCCGAAGACACCAAGCAACACACCCCACCCGGTCACATTATACTGATAACAGACGAACCAGTCGTCCTACTCCATGTATGCTGAGCGCTAAGCAGGAGCAGAAACTACCACTTTAATAAACTTCGGTATGTCTCGGCCAGGAGACAGAACCCAGAGCTATCCTCACAGGGGCGAATGCTCACCTCAAGGCCAAAAGTGAGGTTGTGCCAAGAGGGGCATTAGGAAATATAATTTCAGTTAGGCCACACCAATTTGAAACCTAGTTCTTCGGGATTTCCCGTCCCTAAAATGGAAAAGTTAGAAGAAAAAAAAAGAAAAAAAAAAAAAAAATTAACCGCCCCTATTTCAGCCGCCCGAAAATCCGAAGAACGAAAGTCTATTTTTTCCTTCCCTCCTTCCCGATTCTGGTTTGTGCTTTAGATATGCCAAAATCCTTATCACCTGAGTTCTTAAAACGGTAGAAAAAGGACAGTATAAGCGCAAAAAGGAACCAGATTAAGAAAAAACTAATGAAAATATGGCGGGTGTTTACGTTGCAACCGTGAAAACTTTTGAGAGAGATGTTGTTATTGCTTGTACTGTAACAGAATGCCCGAGTGAATTGGCGTTTAAAGAGTTGTTAGATTCTATTAACGCAAATGATGAAAATGTGATCGATGTGCTTGACGTAAAGTTAAATGCGTCATAGATAATCCAATACTTAAAATCGCGAACCTAGATATATTCTTTTCTGATTATTGAGTTGACATCACATTCAATATTTTTGTTTAAACTTTGAGTACATATCATGCCAACAACATCAATACATAGAATTTATCTCCTTCCAACTTTAGAATGCTTTTGTATTGATTTTTAGCTCACCTACCCGAAGGGCCGGTGAGCTTATGTCCGTCTGTCCGTCAACCGTCCGTCCGTCCGTCTGTCCGTCAACATTTCCTTTAAATCACTACTAGTCATAGAGTTCTGCATGGATTGTAACCAAATTTGACCACAAACATCCTTGGGAGAAGGGCAACAGAACTTGTATAAATTTTGGCTCTGAGCCCTTGGGGGCAGGAGGGGCGGGCCCAATAGGGAAAATAAAGGTAAATTCTATAAATCGCTACTGGTCCTAGAGTTCTGCATGGATTGTAACCAAATTTGGCCACAAACATCCTTGGGAGAAGGGGAACAGAACTTGTATAAATTTTGGCTCTGACCCCCCTGGGGGCAGGAGGGGTGGGGCCCAATAGGGGAAATAAAGGTAAATCCTATAAATCGCTACTTGTCATAGAGTTCAGCATGGATTGTCAGTAAATTTGGCCACAAACATCCTTGGGGGAAAGGGAACAGAAATTGTATAAATTATGGCTCTGACCCTCAGGGGCAGGGACCAATAGGGGAAATAGAGGTAAATCCTATAAATCGCTACTTGTCCTAGATTTCCACATGTATTGCCACCAAATTTTGCCACAAACATCCTTGGGTGAAGGGGAACAGAACTTGTATAAATTTTGGCCCTGACCCCCCCAGGGGCAGGAGGGGTGGGGCCCAATAGGGGAATTTAAGGTAAATCCTATAAATCGCTACTTGTCATAGAGTTCAGCATGGATTGTCAGTAAATTTGGCCACAAACATCCTTGGGGGAAAGGGAACAGAAATTGTATAAATTTTGGCTCTCACCCTCAGGGGCAATAAAGGTAAATTCTATAAATCGCTACTGGTCCTAGAGTTCTACATGGATTGTGACCAAATTTTGCCACAAACATCCTTGGGAGAAGAGGAACAGAACTTGTAAAAATTTTGGCTCTGACCCCCCGGGGGCAGGAGGGATGGGGCCCAATAGGGGAATTTAAGGTAAATCCTATAAATTGCTACTTGTCATAGAGTTCAGCATGGATTGTCAGTAAATTTGGCCACAAACATCCTTGGGGGAAAGGGAACAGAAATTGTATAAATTTTGGCTCTCACCCTCAGGGGCAGGGACCTATAGGGGAAACAGGTAAATCCTATGAATCGCTAGTTGTCCTAAATTTCCACATGTATTGCCACCAAATTTGGCCACAAACATCCTTGGGAGAAGGGCAACAGAATTTGTATAAATTTTGGCTCTGACCCCCCGGGGGCGGGGCCCAATAGGGGAATTAGAGGTAAATCCTATAAATCACTATTTAGTTCTGCATGGATTGTGACCAAATTTGGCCACAAACATCCATGGGGAAGCGGAACAGAAATTGTATAAATTTTGGATCTGACCCTCAGGGGGCAGGAGGGGCGGGGCCATATAAAGGAAATACAGGTAAATACTATAAATCGCTACTTATTCTAGAGTTCTGCATGGATTGTAACCAAATTTAGCCACAAACATCCTTGGGGGAAGGGGAACAGGACTTGTATAAATTTTCTCTGACCCCGTGGGGGCAGGAGGGGCGGGGCCCAATAGGGGAATTAGAGGTAAATCCTATATATCACTACTTGTCTTAGAGTTCCACATGGATTGTAACCAAATATTTCAAAGATGAAAGCAAGGTCACAAAAACTAAAATAAGAATTGATGTGATTTAATTAATATGATGCATAATAATATGAATCGTGCACGGCATGGGAAGAACGAAGCTTATTTTAGTTTCTATTTCATGTAGCTAGAAGACATAATTAATTTAGAAATAAAAAGTTGTTTGTTTGTTTGTTTGTTTGATTAATTAACGTCCTATTAACAGCTATGGTCATGTAAGGACGGCCTCCCATGTATGCAGTGTGTTGCGCGAGGTGCGTGTTTTGCGAGACTGCGGTATATTCGTGTTGTGTCTTCTTGTATAGTGGAACTGTTGCCCTTTTTATAGTGCTATATCACTGAAGCATGCCGTCGAAGACACCAGGCAACACACCCCACCCGGTCACATTATACTGACAACGGGCAAACCAGTCGTCCTACTCCCGTTATGCTGAGCGCTAAGCAGGAGCAGAAACTACCACTTTTATAGACTTTGGTGTGTCTCGGCCAGGGGACAGAACCCAGAGCCTTCCTCACAGGGGCGAGCGCTCAACCATAGGCCAAAAGTGAAGTGGTGTCAAGTGAGACTCTAGAAAGAACAAAGTAATTTAGGGAGAAAGAAAAGATAAGATCCTAAATTTAGTCGCCTTTTACGATAATGCAATAGGGGCAGCAGGTACAATTTTTACGCACTACCTGCAGGGCCAATAAAAAGATGTACTTTAAACTATAGAAGTATAACATAAACTCAAAGAAATGAACTCGAAGATTTGGATCTTCCTGTGTCCATGCAAGGCCTCGAGTGCCGCGTACGCAAATCCTATGATTTTGCACCATTTGTGCTCATCTTCCTTTTGTGGATACTTTGACTGCATTCCATAGCTTTTAATTTTCAAAGTGTTATTATTATTTGAAAAATATTTAAAAAAAAAAAAAAAAAAGAAATAAAATACAAACAAGTTTTTAATTACTTCTCTTATGCATTAGTTAAATATACATTTACTGGGGAGAGCAGTACAGGAGCAACGCATAACTGGAACAGGTTAAACCAGTATGAAGAAAAAAATTAAGCCATCCATGCATGCACTAGGTCCTTGATCTCAATATGTGGACTACTTTTGTTTACGTACATGCTACCGGAACAGAGCTTCGCTCTTATGCACAGTTTTGCCTGTAATAAGTCTACCAATACTCAATAATAACTAGTCAGAATTATATATTCACTGTGATTTTTGATATTTAATATATTTACATTTGATATTGTGTGAATCTTTAATATTGTAATTATTACATTTGCATACTTGAAAATTCACAATTAAAAATAGTATTTTTATGTACGCAATGTGCAGACAACAAGTTAGTCTTTCAGACGGAGGCCAAAAATGTTTGTTATTTATGTCTTTTCTTTTGACTCTCAAACCTAAAATGCTACAACCTGCATGTTCATAAAACACAAATATAATGGATTTGGCCTTGTGTTTATTTTTGTATGCGTAATGTTCTATTTTTTTGTTAATGTTTTGATACCGCTCGCCCAATTTAGTTTTGTGGAAAATGAAAATTAAAAAAAAAAGCAACAAAAAAAACCCACCCTCTTGCCCCACTTTTTTCCCCCAAAAATCCCGATTAACTATTTTTCAAATATTGGTGTGGCCTTAGGTACATGAGAAAAAGATAAGGTCCTAAATCTAGTCCTTTTACAATCATGCAATAGGGGCAGGAAGTATAATTTTAACGCCCTACCTGCAGGGCCAAATTGAAGACCACATACTCTATAACTGACTGCATTTGCATGGAATGTCGAACTTGTGATAGCCTGCGTTTCATTATTTGTCACATTATGGCTGCATTATCAATCAAAGCTAAATCATTCCAACTGGAATCTAACATTCACCATTCAACAGTCTCCCAATAACTCACACCGATACCTCACCACCGTAAATGTGTCATGTACACTTTATAAATGTACTGCTACTAAAGGATGTATTCTTCTGATGTTTCAGGATCAAACAATTTATGAGATTTTCAAATACAAATTATAATTATCTGTAGCATGTTGGCAGTTGCAATTCATTGCATTTCTATTATATGTAGATTATTTCATAAAGGAATTTTAAGAAAATGGCCTAATGGTGGATATTTTTAAAGTGTCTTTTTCGGTTTGAGTAGAGCCACAGTTTAATCATATTTTACTTAAATTGTTTTAGTTTAATCATCACTGTGCCAGCATTTGTAGCTGTATCGAGCTAATTTTTGCTGTAAATCTTTACTAGGTTCGTGGCAATCAAAATATTGAGCATTGATGTGTGAAATTATACTTTTTTGACTTTATTATTACATTTAACTGGAGCGCTTTTAATTTTTACTCTAAAACATTGATTTTTTTTTTTATTAAAATGGGGCAAAAAGTAAGCACATGGGCCCCCTATTTTTCTGCCTGATTTTGAAAGAACAACCCTTTCTCAATTGATATGCAAAATATTGACAAAACTTTAAATAAAAAAATACTAAAACTGTTTCTATAAAGGGTTAAATTTGTTAAAGATGGTTGAAAATGTTGCATTTATAGCTCAAAATTAAGGGTTAGGGGTAGCATATGTAATTATTCTTAGAAAAAATATGAATCTTCATAATCAAAACTGGTATATTTTTAAACAAGAGGCCCAGAGGGCCTGTATCGCTCACCTGGTTTATAATGCCAAGTAATGTTCTGGATACAGGTTCATTGTTTTCTTTCCTGAAGGAATTTGAATATTTACCTCTAATTCCCGTATTGGGCCCCGTATTGGGGGTGGTGTGGGTGTCAGAGCCAAAATTTGGAGTAGATGCGGCATTTATCGGACATGCGGTAATCATCGGACAAAAAAGTTTGAACCAAATCGGCTTGTGTTTTGTCTTGTTTTGTTTCAGGTCAAGCACTATCGTAAATGTCTTCCGGAAACTATCTTCCTTTTGCATGCAGAAGGTATACATATCGTTCAAATGATACGCGCGGTTTGATAGGTTGAATAAAGGTGCATTCGCTATTCGGAATGTTTTCGGTTGTTTTTAGCAGTTTGTTTGTTTGTTTGATTAATTAACGTCCTATTAACAGTACAGCTATGGTCATGTAAGGACGGCCTCCCATGTATGCGGTGTGTTTCGTGTATGTTGTGCGAGGTGCGTGTTTTGGGATACTGCGGTAAATTCATGTTATGTCTTCTTGTATAGTGGAACTATTGCCCTTTTTATAGTGCTATATCACTGCAGCATGCCGCCGAAGACACCAAGCAACAAACCCCACCCGTTTTTAGCAGAATTAGCGTCTGCACAAAGTATCACTCGTAAGTTTTTGACGTCTACACACGTGATTTACATATTTGGTTTCCTACTTGATTTTGATATGATTGTAGCAAAATGGTTGAAATTTCTAATAATACAATTAATTTCCTCCGTGCCTTTCATAAAAAAACAAGAAAATTTTAAAAAATATTCTGTCCGATAAAACCCTCATACCTTTATAGCTATTATCCAGCCTTTTATACAGGGGTCTAATATCGGACACGACTTTTTTTTTTTACTTTTTTTTGTTTGTTTAATTAATTAACGTCCTATTAACAGCTATGGTCATGTAAGGACGGCCTCCCATATATGCGGTGTGTTGCGTGTATGTTGTGCGAGGTGCGTGTTTTGGGAGACTGCGGTATGTTCATGTTGTGTCTTCTTGTATAGTGGAACTGTTGCCCTTTTTATAGTGCTATATCACTGAAGCATGCCGCCGAAGACACCAAGCAACACACCCCACCCGGTCACATTATACTGACAACGGGCGAACCAGTCGTCCCACTCCTTGTATGCTGAGCGCTAAGCAGGAGAGAAGAAACTACCACTTTTATAAACTTTGGTGTGTCTCGGCCAGGGGACAGAACCCAGAGCCTTCCTCACCTCGAGGCCAAAAGTGAGGCGGTGCCAAGGGAGGCATTAGGAAGGATAAAGTTAGTTAGGAAGAAGAGAAAATATAAGATCCTAAATTTAGTCGCCTTTTACGATCATGCAATAGGGGCAGCAGGTACAATTCTTACGCCCTACCTAATACCCAAATACACATAAGAATCTAAAGTGAAGACATAGCTCAGTGGTTAGAGTAGCGCTTTTCAAATTTATACACGCAAGCTATTACCCAAGTAATTGTGTCGAAGTACATTTCAAAGTTTCTCACAATGTCATTTTCACTGGAGATAAACTTTTTCGTTATAATATGTGTACTACTGACCTGTGTCCTGTTTGTAAAGAACGATCTGAGGATATTCTTCACCTTTTTGTCCAATGTTCTAAATTAAAAAAAGTTCCATGATTATCTTGTTACTCTCATAGAAGATCTTTTTGCGAAGGCAGATGTTTTAATCCTCAATTCCATAAAATACGAAACTTTAATTCTTTTTGGACTTATTGAAAAACCAAAGTTTGTTAATTTTTATTTTGTCAACTTTATGTTAGCTGTCGCTAGGTTCTGTATCTTTAAGCGACGTAATGTAAGTATGTGTGGTGAAGGTTTCGTAGATATTAAGCCTTTCTTTAAATCTACACTTAAGAGCTATACAAAATACAGTTTTTCTTATTATCTGTCAAATCTGAACGCTCAATTATTTACAAAATATTTTGAAAATCTTAATCCTTTTGTGAGTGTAGTGGGGTCTGAACTAAATGTAATTCTGTGATAACTTTTGTTTTTATTTGCGTAATTAGTCTCAAGTTTCATTTTTATGTAAGAGAGGGGAGATTGTATATTCATTTGTTTCTATTTAACTTATCATATTACTTATATATATTTCTCTCCAGCTATATTCTGACTAATCTTTGCTTCTGTAATGATTACATTGTTTCAATTTTAATGGAGTGAAAGTGTGTGCATGTGAATATACTTACAAAGAATTTACATGCAATATGTTGTGTATTTTGTTTTGAATGTTTAAAGGTATGTTACATATTCTTATGTATAAATTGATTATTGAATAAAATTATTTTTTGGGAGAAAAAAAAGAGTAGAGGACATCTACTGAACACTACACGATACGCCAGTTCGAGCCCTGCAAGTGACTGGATTATTTTTTTTTTTTTTTCTATACAAATTGTTACATATAATCTAATACCAAACAAAAACTGTAACCATTATCATTCTTTTTTAATTATTTATTATTTTTGTTTTTTTTCCGACAAAATGTTAAATATAATGTAATGCCAAACAGAAACTGTAACTATTTATTATCATTTTTTAAATTATTTTAATATTATTTTTTACAGAAAATGCCCAAACGCCAAAAAAAACGTATGCAATATGACCAGAAACTGGTCGATAACGCTGTTTCTGCAGTGAAGGCAGGCGTCATGACCATTCGAAGGGCATCTCAGCATTTTGGAGTGCCCAAATCCACTGTGGGCGATAGGCTCTCCGGAAGAGTTTTAGAGGGAGCATCACCGGGGAAAATGCCAATATTCCCTTTAGAAGTTGAAAATGGAGTTGCAGATAAAATCAAACAGGCCGGAAGAATGGGTTTTGGTATAACTAGAGCCCAACTATGTTTGAAAATGGCAAGACTTGCCCGCAACATGCAGGTGTCGACTCCTTTCCGAAATGGAATTCCTGGAAAGGACTGGATTTCTGGGTTCCAGAGGCGCCATCCAGATATAAGTTTGCGAACACCAACACCTCTGAATACGGTACGAGCACGAATGCTTAACACAGAAGTCACTCGAAAATATTTCGATGATCTGAGTAAAACGCTCACGTCCCTAGGACTCGAAAAGCAGCCCAACCTTATTTGGAACATAGATGAAACAAACGTTTCATTAACGCACAAGCCGTGTCGGGTATTGGCAGAAACAGGACAAAGAAATGTTCCGGGTAGGGTAGGAAACAGTCGTGATGGCGTTACCGTGTTAGCATGTGTCAATGCAGCTGGAAAGGATATCCCTCCACTGGTCATTGTAAAAGGCCTAACTGAAAAGTCTTTAAGGGCATACAATGTTGCCGAAGGCCCAGTAGGTGCAAAGTACACATTCCAAAAAAAAGCCTGGATGGAAGATACGTTGGGTGTATCGTGGTTCAAGGATCACTTCCTGAAATTTTGTGGAAAGGAGAGACCCCAATTAATTATTCTTGACAGTCACAGCAGTCACGAAATACTCGGACTGATACAGCTTGCGAGGGAAAATGGCATCGTGCTCTTTGCACTCCCTCCACACACTACACAATATCTTAACCCACTAGATAAAACCGTTTTTGGGCCATTTCAAAGGGAATATAATCGCCTTTGTACAGAATTTATGAAATTTCATAGCACATGTACTGGGAATGTTGTTTACATGCATGTACCCTGAAAACTCTTGGAATGGCTGGTTTAAACAATCAAAGATAAGCGCAAGAAAGTAGAAACCAATCTTTATATTTCCATGACCTTTCTTATTATTGATCAACACCAGAGACTGTTATTTATCTCTTAACGTCTCTGGTCAACAAGGATCTATTTTTCGAGACCGGTAAATTATTCAATCCGCAATGTTCAGCAACCAATTAAAAGTAGATCCTGGCCGTTTTCGATTACGGTTTGACTAGTTGGACATAGACTTCTAGTTGTTCGTTTAATCATGAATAAAGACTGACCTAATGATTGTACGTGTATATTTTCACAGGTCTGTATAAAAAATGCAGCTCCGCCAGTGTTTATACTTGAAATAATGGCTTTAAAAAAAACCCGGTCGAATCTGTTGTACCGAATAAACGAAAACGGCCTAGGTATTTTATGATGTTAATATAAGATACAGTACCTGAACCGTTTAACGTTCCCAGCCTAACGCAAACGCAACGCAAAAAAAACGTCCGTTAGCTAACGCTAACTATTGCTAACGCTAACGATTAACGATAAACGATTAACGCAATACCGGCTAACGATTAACGATTAACGCAAAACACCATTATTATAATCACGGACACGGCTTGACGGTAAATAAATTACGGATCTTGACGTTCTGAAATACAAACGAAATTACAAGAAAAACTGGAGTATGTTCGGGATTAAAGTTTCTGTATATCATATAAACATTTGCCTATAAAAACTATATGGACACGATGAAGTCAAAGACGACAGTACTCAATGCAAAGTTTCCACTTAACATGTACAAAATGTACGTTTACAAAATAAATTACATGTGCAACTGTATATATGGAGAAAGAATGGTATTTTTCTAAAGTGTCTCATATACCCGATATTTTAAGAAATAACAAATTGTTACAACATCTCTTTACTGATAATAACACAATGAAGTCAAACACGACTGTACTCGATACGAAGTTTCCACTTCACACGTACAAAATGTACGTTTACAAATTACGTGTACAACCGTATGTATTACGAGAGAATTGTATTATTCTAAGTGTCATATTTGTCTGACATTTTAAGAAATAACAAACAAATTGTTACAACACTTTATTGATAATATTACCGTCACAATGTCATAACTTTAGTGAAGCGATCAGGCGTATACTGGTACTTTAAATAGTATCATGGTATTGAAATGACGAATAAAACATTTTCACACAAACACATTTAAAATGCAGTAAATCAAATTTCCATCTATATGTTTGATTTCTATTATCGATGTTTCATAACTCAACAATTGTAATAATTAACATCTTACAGTGTTTCCCGCATCAATCACAAATTTCAGGTTTTTTTCAGATTGTCGAAAGGCTCTTTCGCTTAGCATGGAAAGTTGTATTCTCGGAATATTTGTTTCATAACGGATTACACGCTGTATATTACTAGGGTTGCTTACAATTGACTAGGCATCGATTTTAGGGTCGTACATGTACATTTACAAATGCACATACAAACGCCACCGCTACGTACTGTAATAAAGATTGAACATTTGAATTCGTGTTTCGCCATTTGCAGTTCTCTCATTTTATAGTTCATGCATATAATAAAGATATAAAGAATGAAAATATTTCACATCCAGTTATTTATATTCAAATTAAGTCTATTATGCATATCATTGATGACAACGACGGTGAAGATAGTGATGCACATGCATACATGTATGTACACTGAAGATAACTGTAAAATTGCATTGCGACAATTTTCTACGTATATTTGTAACTGGTGTAAGAAATATAGTCATTTGATCACATTTCACATCAAGCAACTCTTCAATTTACAGTTTTAAACAAATTAATTATTCATGCAATGTATAAGTGTAAGCTAATTCATTCCAACGTAATATATAGGAAAGCATATTGCACACATCAAAACTTTGAAATACGACAGTACATATATATGTGTATGTGAAATGTACTGTCACAGTGTATGGGGCACAGGTAAGTTGGGTATAACGTTAATCTTGTTTGTTTGTTTGATTAATTAACGTCCTATTAACAGCTATGGTCATGTAAGGACGGCCTCCCATGTATGCGGTGTGTTGCGTGTATGTTGTGGGAGGTGCGTGTTTTGGGAGACTGCGGTATATTCATGTTGTGTCTTCTTGTATAGTGGAACTGTTGCCCTTTTTATAGTGCTATATCATTGAAGCATGCCGCCGAAGACACCAAGCAACACACCCCACCCGGTCACATTATACTGACAACGGGCGAACCAGTCGTCCCACTCCCTGTATGCTGAGCGCTAAGCAGGAGCAGAAACTGCCACTTTTAAAGACTTTGGTGTGTCTCGGCCAGGGGACAGAACCCAGAGCCTTCCTCACAGGGGCGAACGCTCAACTCAAGGCCAAAAGTGAGGCGGTGCCAAGGGAGGCATTAGGAAAGATAAAGTCAGTTAGGGAGAAGAGAAAAGAGAAGATCCTAAATTTAGTCGCCTTTTACGACCATGCAATAGGGGCAGCAGGTACAATTCTAACGCCCTACCTGCAGGGCCAAACGTTAATCTCCCTCCCAAGAAGGTGTTAATTACAGGTGAACTCCGCCCGTGGCCAGCTACAGGGGGTCGACACAAGGTAACACCAGTCGTGACCTATATACCTGCGCAGGTAAAATACCCATGCGCGTCACGGTGGGAATTGAAGAGATTCCAGGTACAAATAACAACGAACACATGTGAGAAGGTGCCCGTGACTGTTCAGATTTTATTGATATGAGCTTAGACGTATATCCGTGTCTGATTTGACACGCGTACAGTACGTGTGAAGGCTTACAATGTAACGTATACCCCTGCATAGTTCGAATTCTCTACACGTGTTCTACATGTAGTTGTAGGTATACTCGTACCAGAAACATATATACATAGAGATTGGAAACTCCTTCTTTGTCTATGTTGACAGGCAGAGGGACCTCCAGTTTATATGCATTTTCCCTTGGCTAACTACTTTTAAGTGTATTCTTTTAAACATGATATTTTTGCATCAACACAAAGTTTAAACATTATATCATGGTTTGATGTGATCAGTTTTCCCAATTGATGTTATCTAATATGATTTTTGAAAGCATGAAAATGAGCAATTTTACCTGGTTTTTCGAAAATCAGGCATTCAAAACCGGAAGTGCATTTTGTTTTATTAATATGTAAGTTAAAATATTATTTTTTCTTTCCAAAATCGTACTCAAACCATCTGAAAATTACTTAACTTTTATAACACATCAAAGTTATTCTGCTGTATTTAACTATTTAAAAGTTTATCTAAAAGCCCCTAGGGACATACAGAGGTACATCTGCCTATCGTAAAAATGGCGAAGTTGACAATCTCTATGTATATATGTTTCTGCTCGTACATTGCAAACATTTACATCATTTTATTCCATTTTCATATAAATACAAGTACTAATTAATTGCGTTTAAAAATATGTACATGTAAATGCCAAATCTCACCTATTCCCCGTGTTCAAACTCGTCATATTAATGATTTTTAAATTTCACGAATTTATTTACAAATCTCCCGAGTCTTTTTTTGCGTTCTTCGTACATCGAAAATATTTAACATAACAAGAACAATATTATGCAGCGTGTCTGTAATAACATTTTTATATTTTTATTATCTGTTTTAGCTATTTTCTTGTGTAATCTTTCAGTTGTCGTGGATTCTTCCTAAAATAATGCTTTTGACATTCATTTTCTGTAAGACAGTTTCGTTAATATTTGAATTGCTTTCGCAGAAATCATAGTAACAACAAACATATATAAGATATATGTTTCTGATAAGAATAATAAAAAAAGTGAAAATCACATTAAGTTTTGAAATGTCATTTAAATACGAGTATTTCAGAACGTTTTCACGGATAGGAGCGTCATGTATGCGATCTTGTTACTGTACATATTTTTATTTCAACCACTTCTAACAAACATATTTACATCCAAAAGAGATATAAAATGCAATACAATACACTTTATTCATTTTTTTATTTCATAGATGTTATGATAATCTCTTCTACACGAAGCGGTAAACGATCTTAGTAGATAAAAACGAACATTATATCTGGATCGTCAAAGCATCTCACCGGCATTTGGTTCTATTTTTAGTGGTTAACGTTAGCGGAAGTGGGTCCTGCTAACGATTAACGCAAACGATTGTAAACGCAACTAACGATTAACGATTGCTAACGCAAACGATAACGATTAACGATAAACGATTGCTAACGCTAACGATTGCTAACGGAAATAACGCAAACGAAACGCAAATTTGGGAACGTTAAACGGTTCAGGTACTGTACATTGGCAATAACTTGTCCGATAAAACACATAATTGGTTTAACTGTCCGATTTCCCACGAAACACGTGTCCGATATTTGCCTTACCTGTCCGGTAATAAAAGGAATCGCTTTCGGTAATTGGTGACACTCTCCTGCATATATCATAGGGAAAAATACCGAGAATAACAGAATGGAACAGCAGATCGAGCAAGCTTCTGTATGTATACGTAGGCTTCTATCGGACAACACAACATTTTAGTGACGATTTCATGTAAATTGTCCGAAGGTGTCCGATAAATGCCGCATCTACTCTATACAAAGTTCTGTTCCCCTTCCCCCAAGGATGCTTGTGGCCAAATTTGGTCACAATCCATGCAGAACTCTAGGACAAGTAGCGATTTATAGGATTTACCTTTATTTCCCCTATTGGGCCCCGCCCCTCCTGCCCCCGGGGGAGTCAGAGCCAAAATGTATACAAGTTCTGTTCCCCTTCCCTCTAGAATGCTTGTGGCCAAATTTGGTCACAATCCATGCAGAACTCTAGGACAAGTAGCAATTTATAGGATTTACCTCAAATTCCCCTTTGCAATTTGTGGATGAAAAACCAACCACGTCGAACACATATCCATTTGTTTATTTGATTAATTAACGTCCTATTAACAGCTATGGTCATGTATTTGTTTGTTTGTTTGATTAATTAACGTCCTATTAACAGCTATGGTCATGTAAGGACGGCCTCCCATGTATGCGGTGTGTTGCGTGTATGTTGTGCGAGGTGCGTGTTTGTGGGAGACTGCGGTATATTCATGTTGTGTCTTCTTGTATAGTGGAACTTTTGCCCTTTTTATAGTGCTATATCACTGAAGCATGCCGCCGAAGACACCAAGCAACACACCCCACCCGGTCACATTATACTGACAACGGCGAGCCTTTAAATCATAGGCCAAAATAACATAAAGTATATATAAAAAATCACATTTTCATGTTTATTTCTCAGATAAGGGATGACATTATGTACATCAAAGGCTCGTGTTTGAACTCCATGAAGAAAAAGACAAGTGTGCAATATATTTCTGCCTTACCACCAGTCCTAGTGACGGTCCTGTTTTGCAGTATAGTATGCCTTTTGTCGGGGTCCTATTGGATACGAATTTCTTTAAAGATGCTCCACCGCCGATATAATAGAGCATAAATGATATTCATCATTTGAACAATAATTGGTGTTTAATCGTGTATATATGTATAATTAACACAAAAAATTAAATAAAACAATTTATTTTGTTTTTGGTGCATGTGAAATCAGCACTTCATTCCATATAGGATATAGTACCACGTATTTTTTTCGGGATGCAATTAATAATTTTTCATATTTTTAACTTGAAGTAAAATCAGAAGCTCAAACTTTTCAATGGTGAGAACGGTGAAAAGAAAGTAACTTTTGTAACTGAAGTAAAAATACTAAATCGTCTGCTCCTGTTTTTGATAGTGAAAAATACTATTTGTCAGCGGTGGAGCATCTTTAACTAATTCATGTTAATACACGAATTTCTTATGCAAAACACTGTTGAGAACTACGGGGATACAAATATGTTGACTTGCATAAAGCAGCATCTTTGTCACTTTGTCAACGAAAAATAATAATCTTTGTTACATTTACTTACAATGTTATATATACATTCAATATTTATCCCCCACCCAACGAAGTTGGCGGGGGACATACAAATGGGTTCCATCCGTCCGTCCATACGAATGGTTTCCGGAGCATAACTTTAAAACCAGTAGAGATATTTCAACGAAACTTCATACACACATTTAGGTTTTCATTTTTTGTATTTTTAGCTCACCTGGCCCGAAGGGCCGGTGAGCTTATGTCATGGCGCGGCGTCCGTCGTCCGTCCGTCCGTCCGTCCGTCCGTCGTCCGTCCGTCCGTCCGTCCGTCAACATTTCCTTTAAATCGCTACTAGTCATAGAGTTCTGCATGGATTGTAACCAAATTTGGCCACAAACATCCTTGGTTGAGGGGGAACAGAACTTGGCTCTGTCCCTCCCGGGGCAGGAGGAACGGGGCCCAATAGGGGAAATAGAGGTAAATCCTATAAATCGCTACTTGTCCTAGAGTTCTGCATGGATTGTAACCAAATTTGACCACAAACATCCTTGGGGGAGGGGGAACAGAACTTGTATAAATTTTGGCTCTGGTCCCCCGGGGGCAGGAGGGGCGGGGCCCAATAGGGGAAATAGAGGTAAATCCTTTAAATCGCTACTTGTCCTAGAGTTCTGCATGGATTGTAACCAAATTTGGCAACAAACATCCTTGAGGGAAGGGGAACAGAACTTGTATAAATTTTGGCTCTGATCCCCCGGGGGCAGGAGAAGCGGAGCCCCTCAGGGGAAATAGAGGTAAATCCTTTAAATCGCTACAAGTCATAGAGTTCTGAATGGAATGTAACCAAATTTGGCCACAAACATCCTTGGGGGAAGGGGAACAGAACTTGTATAAATTTTGGCTCTGACCCCCCGGGGGCAGGAGGGGCGGGGCCCAATAGGGGAAATAGAGGTAAATCCTTTAAATCGCTACTAGTCATAGAGTTCTGAATGGAATGTAACCAAATTTGGCCACAAACATCCTTGGGGGAAGGGGAACAGAACTTGTATAAATTTTGGCTCTGATCCCCCGGGTCAGGAGGGGCGGGGCCCAATAGGGGAAATAGAGGTAAATCCTTTAAATCGCTACTAGTCATAGAGTTCTACATGAATTGTAACCAAATTTGGCCACAAACATCCTTGGGGGAAGGGGAACAGAACTTGTATAAATTTTGACTCTGGTCCCCAGGGGGCAGGAGGGGCGGGGCCCAATAGGGGAAATAGAGGTAAATCCTTTAAATCGCTACTAGTCATAGAGTTCTGAATGGAATGTAACCAAATTTAACAAAACAACAATGGGGTAAGGGGAACAGAACTTGTATAAATTTTGGCTCTGGTCCCCCGGGGGCAGGAGGGGCGGGGCCCAAAAGGGGAAATAGAGGTAAATCCTTTAAATCGCTACTAGTCATAGAGTTCTGAATGGAATGTAACTAAATTTGGCCACAAACATCCTTGGGGGAAGGGGAACAGAACTTGTATAAATTTTGGCTCTGATCCCCCGGGGCAGGAGGGGCGGGGCCCAATAGGGGAAATAGAGGTAAATCCTTTAAATCGCTACTTGTCATAGAGTTCTGAATGGAATGTAACCAAATTTGGCCACAAACATCCTTGGGGGAAGGGGAACAGAACTTGTATAAATTTTGGCTCTGACCCCCCGGGGGCAGGAGGGGCGGGGCCCAATAGGGGTAATAGAGGTAAATCCTTTAAATCGCTACTTCTCCTAGAGTTCTGCATGGATTGTAACCAAAATTAGCAACAAACATCCTTGAGGGAAGGGGAACAGAACTTGTATAAATTTTGGCTCTGATCCCCCGGGGGCAGGAGGGGCGGAGCCCCTTAGGGGAAATAGAGGTAAATCCTTTAAATCGCTACAAGTCATAGAGTTCTGAATGGAATGTAACCAAATTTGGCCACAAACATCCTTGGGGGAAGGGAAACAGAACTTGTATAAATTTTGGCTCTGACCCCCCGTGGGCAGGAGGGGCGGGGCCCAATAGGGGTAATAAAGGTAAATCCTTTAAATCGCTACTCGTCATAGAGTTCTGAATGGAATGTAACCAAATTTGACAAAACAACAATGGGGTAAGGGGAACAGAACTTGTATAAATTTTGGCTCTGGTCCCCCGGGGGCAGGAGGGGCGGGGCCCAATAGGGGAAATAGAGGTAAATCCTTTAAATCGCTACTAGTCATAGAGTTCTGAATGGAATGTAACCAAATTTGGCCACAAACATCCTTGGGGGAAGGGGAACAGAACTTGTATAAATTTTGGCTCTGATCCCCCGGGTCAGGAGGGGCGGGGCCCAATAGGGGAAATAGAGGTAAATCCTTTAAATCGCTACTAGTCATAGAGTTCTACATGAATTGTAACCAAATTTGGCCACAAACATCCTTGGGGGAAGGGGAACAGAACTTGTATAAATTTTGACTCTGGTCCCCTGGGGGCAGGAGGGGCGGGGCCCAATAGGGGAAATAGAGGTAAATCCTTTAAATCGCTACTAGTCATAGAGTTCTGAATGGAATGTAACCAAATTTGGCAAAACAACAATGGGGTAAGGGGAACAGAACTTGTATAAATTTTGGCTCTGGTCCCCCGGGGGCAGGAGGGGCGGGGCCCAATAGGGGAAATAGAGGTAAATCCTTTAAATCGCTACTAGTCATAGAGTTCTGAATGGAATGTAACTAAATTTGGCCACAAACATCCTTGGGGGAAGGGGAACAGAACTTGTATAAATTTTGGCTCTGATCCCCCGGGTCAGGAGGGGCGGGGCCCAATAGGGGAAATAGAGGTAAATCCTTTAAATCGCTACTTGTCGTAGAGTTCTGAATGGAATGTAACTAAATTTGGCCACAAACATCCTTGGGGGAAGGGGAACAGAACTTGTATAAATTTTGGCTCTGACCCCCCGGGGGCAGGAGGGGCGGGGCCCAATAGGGGTAATAAAGGTAAATCCTTTAAATCGTTTCTCGTCATAGAGCTCTGAATGGAATGTAACCAAATTTGGCCACAAACATACTTTGGGGAAGGGGAACAGAACTTGTTTAAATTTTGGCTCTGGTCCCCCGGGGGCAGGAGGGGCGGGGCCCAATAGGGGTAATAGAGGTAAATCCTTTATATCGCTACTTGTAATAGAGTTCTACATGAATTGTAACCAAATTCGGCCACAAACATCCTTGGGGGAAGGGGAACAGAACTTGTATAAATTTTGACTCTGGTCCCCCGGGGGCAGGAGGGGCGGGGCCCAATAGGGGAAATAGAGGTAAATCCTTTAAATCGCTACTAGTCATAGAGTTCTGAATGGAATGTAACCAAATTTGGCAAAACAACAATGGGGTAAGGGGAACAGAACTTGTATAAATTTTGGCTCTGGTCCCCCGGGGGCAGGAGGGGCGGGGCCCAATAGGGGAAATAGAGGTAAATCCTTTAAATCGCTACTAGTCATAGAGTTCTGAATGGAATGTAACTAAATTTGGCCACAAACATCCTTGGGGGAAGGGGAACAGAACTTGTATAAATTTTGGCTCTGATCCCCCGGGTCAGGAGGGGCGGGGCCCAATAGGGGAAATAGAGGTAAATCCTTTAAATCGCTACTTGTCGTAGAGTTCTGAATGGAATGTAACTAAATTTGGCCACAAACATCCTTGGGGGAAGGGGAACAGAACTTGTATAAATTTTGGCTCTGACCCCCCGGGGGCAGGAGGGGCGGGGCCCAATAGGGGTAATAAAGGTAAATCCTTTAAATCGCTTCTCGTCATAGAGCTCTGAATGGAATGTAACCAAATTTGGCCACAAACATACTTTAGGGAAGGGGAACAGAACTTGTTTATATTTTGGCTCTGGTCCCCCGGGGGCAGGAGGGGTGGGGCCCAATAGGGGTAATAGAGGTAAATCCTTTAAATCGCTACTTGTCATAGAGTTCTACATGAATTGTAACCAAATTTGGCCACAAACATCCTTTGGGGAAGGGGAACAGAACTTGTATAAGTTTTGACTCTGGTCCCCCGGGGGCAGGAGGGGGCGGGGTCCAATAGGGGAAATAGAGGTAAATCCTTTAAATCGCTACTTGTCATAGAGTTCTGAATGGAATGTAACCAAATTTGGCCACAAACATCCTTTGGGGAAGGGGAACAGAACTTGTATAAATTTTGGCTCTGGTCCCCCGGGGGCAGGAGGGGCGGGGCCCAATAGGGGTAATAGAGGTAAATCCTTTAAATCGGTACTAGTCATAGAGTTCTGAATGGAATGTAACCAAATTTGGCCACAAGCATCCTTTGGGGAAGGGTAACAGAACTTGTATAAATTTTGGCTCTGACCCCCCGGGGGCAGGAGGGGCGGGGCCCAATAGGGGAAATAGAGGTAAATCCTTTAAATCGCTACTTGTCCTAGAGTTTTGCTTGGATTGTGACCAAATTTGGCCATAAACATCCTTGGGGGAAGGGGAACAGAACTTGTATAAATTTTGGCTCTGACCCCCTGGGGGCAGGAGGGGTGGGGCCCAATAGGGGATTTAGAGGTTAATATTAAAATTCCTTCAGAAAAGAAACAATGAACCTGTATTCAGAACATTACTTGGCATTACAAACCAGGTGAGCGATACAGGCCCTCTGGGCCTCTTGTTTTCCGTAACCATGGAAACATTGCTGAAAATATCATATTTTGTACCAGGTTCGTTTCCGGAGCTTAACTCTAAAACCAGAAGAGATATTTCCACGAAACTTCATAGACACTTTGGTCTTATGGTCTAGTAGTGTCTTTTGCTATTTTAAGGTTTTCAATTTTTGAACTTTTTTCTGTAACCATGGAAACATTGCTGAAAATGGCAGATTTTTGTGTAAGAATCGTTTCCGGAGCACAACTCTAAAACCAGCAGAGATATTTCCATGAAACTTCATAGACACATTGTTCTTATGGTCTAGTAGTGCCTTTTGCTATTTTTAGGTTTTCACTTTTTGTGTTTTTTTTCTGTAACCATAGAAACATTGCTGAAAATATCATGGTAAATGGTAAATGTTACTTTGCAAAACTCCACCCATCTTTGTGTATATAGTCTAATATAAATGTCAAGGCTGTATACCTGATTCAACAATTGCAGCCCCGCTCTACTTGAATTATACTCCATCTTTCTTTAGCTCAACTTCCTTTTTCCTGGTTTTTTTTTTCATACACATAAGTCTCCACAATCAAACTTACTTCAGCTTTGATATCTCCATTGGCGGGGGATCTGAATGACTATGTCCTTGTATTATTTAAGATGTGGAAAATGTAATATAAATTCATAAATTATTCAATATACTTCAATATACATTAATCATTCATACACCTCCAGAGAATAATAATGTTTTTTTTTTTTAAAGATTAGCAAGGTCTTGCAACCCTGCTTGCTCTAAATGGTAAATACAGACTGACTGAGGCACCGGTTGTTGATTTATATCTGGTCACTGAAGATGAATGTTTCTATTAATCAGGTTATTCAACTTACATGATTTCATTTATATTTTTGGTAGATATTGTTATATTTGACTGCAATACAAGCGATATAAGAGCTTGTGTACACATAACTCAATGCAGTGTTTTTAGTTACAGGTAACAGTTCCTCTATACAAGAAGAAACAAAACGAACCTACCGCAGTCTCCCAAGACACGCTTCTCGCACGCCACACACTGCAAACATTGTGTAATTATTTCATGTACATGATATAATGTATTTACCGAGACATACCAAAGTCTATAAAAGTGGTAGTTTCAGCTCCTGCTTAGCGCTCAGCATACAGGGAATGGGACGACTGGCTAGCCCGTTGTCAGTATAATGTGACCAGATGGGGCGTGTTGCGTGGTGTCTTCGGCGGCATGCTTCAGTGATATAGCACTATAAAAAGGGCAACAGTTCCACTATACAAGAAGACACAACATGAATATATCGCAGTCTCCCAAAACACGCACCTCGCACAACATACACGCAACACACCGCATACATGGGAGGCCGTCCTTACATGACCATAGCTGTTAATAGGACGTTAATTAATCAAACAAACAAACAAACAAAAGTATGTATATAACATGTATTTTATTAACCATAATATGTTTTACTAACCTTATAAGAGGACCTTGCGGTAGATAAGCCTTTGGCTAAGCACGTTATCCTATCTAAATAAAGATTATTATTATTATTACAAGCTAACCGATATTTACATAATATATTCATTTTTCGCATTTTCAGTAATGTGGAAATAACGGACATATCAATTATTTTACATGATGAATAATTTGCGTGTCCCTGTGTTCAGTAGAGGTGACCAATGTTACATTTTACGGACGGTCCCAGTGAGAAAGGCTCTGGGTTCTGTCCCCTGGCCGAGACAATTGAAAGTCAATAAAACTTTCTGCTCCTGCTTAGCGCTCAGCATACAGGGAGTGGGACGACTGGTTCGCCCGTTGTCAGTATAATGTGACCGGGTGGGGGTGTTGCTTGGTGTCTTCGGCGGCATGCTTCAGTGATATAGCACTATAAAAAGGGCAACAGTTCCACTATACAAGAAGACACAACATGAATATACCGCAGTCTCCCAAAAAACGCACCTCGCACAACATACACGCAACACACCACATACATGGGAGGCCGTCCTTACATGACCCTAGCTGTTAATATGACGTTAATTTATCAAACAAACAAAAGAGATGGGTTGTTTTTATCTTGTACAGACGTTCCATCCACATATGCATAGTTCTTATTATAACTTCGAAGACAAATGTATCTGAATCAAATAATCGATGAAAAGTTACATAATATAAGACCATATGCACGATCGAGTGAATTATGGGTAGCAATAGGCCTAGAACGTACCTTGCAGGCGGTGTGTGGAATTTGCAAATTATTATTTGCCTAAATGAAATAAATGATTTGTTTTAACGTCTAGAATTGTTTATATTATGTAAATAATGAATATACAAAACCCATATTTCCAACGTTAGACATTTTTATCTGTAATAAATATCGATGCTGGTATCGTTTGTACAAACCTCGTAACTCTTTCCGCGTCGACGCCAAAATAAAACCTGTAAGCATACTTTAAGATACTGACCGTGTATCCGATGTAAGATAAGTACGTTAACACTAAGCCAGATTACTGCTCATTTATATGTATAGTGATTTTTTTAAGTAGATAACACTGTTATTTTAATCACCTATCTAAGCAAAAAATATGATGAAGTATTACCGAATAGAAAAAAAAATGTAAATGTAATGTACATGTAGCTGTGGTTTTAAAATAAAGAAAAGTGAAAAAATGATAATAACACATTGATCACAAATCAGAAAGCTTTTTGTTGTTCATTAATGGTATACTGTAATTTTGTTTCTTGTTTATTGATTTTTTGCCTGAGGGGGATATCGCCGACAGCATGCAGGCCCGTGTTGACGAAAACAACAGTTTTTATTTCATAAAGGTACCATGGACTATAAACCTTATATGCTGTTATAAATTGCACAACACTATCTTTTTTTAGAATATATCTTTTGATCGAGCCTTCTGCGTATGCATCGTATAACTGCAGGTAAGCCTACAGTCGATGTCTGGAACAGGTTCGATTTGATGCATTCAACTCAAATATATAAAAAAAGTTAATCCTATTTCCGAAACTTTTTGGACTTTGAGTCTTCAAAGATCGCTACTTTTTTAATGAAAATAATAATTAAAAAAAAACCCACGATAAATGGTCGCGACCCAGTACGTACCCCAGTTCATCGGTTTTGGATGGCGGAAGACCAAAATAGATTTTTTTACACAAAATATCAAACATATTCAATCCAACTCATTAATTAAATGTTTAAGAAGCATGTTAATGATGTTTTTGTGAAATGTTTCATGAATTTCATCTACTAAACGAAGTATTTTATCGACAAACGCAGTAAGATACAATGTAGCCGGCCTACTGTTTCTTTTTCTATTTGTCAAAATGACGTTTAAATGATAAAATGTTTCAAGATAGATTTCCACAATTATTTCAATCTGTGTTATATTGTATATGAGTGCAAATTGCCACCATTATACCGCAAATGAATGTTTATTCCTTCAAAACGCAAACTTGCAAGGTAGACACCCGGGCTCAAGTCTAAAAAGTGACGTCATGATGCACTGGATTGTTCGGGATCAAAAGAAATGGTGATCAAAACAAAGAAATTAAACATATTTACTCACATCGTAATATTTTCCTATCGCAACTATTACAGGATATTCTTGTTATCTTGTATCGAGTTCTATGTCTGATTTATCTCGATATTAATGCTGAAAATATCTTGTTTATTAATATTGTTCCGCTCCTTTCGTTGAGTTTAAAGTCGCAAATTCGAAGGGCGTCAGAACGCTTGTTTTCAACCGGAATCAACACCGTAGTGAAAAAGACCTTCCAAGTGAATATTTGCATCGGGGGAACAGGGACATAAAAAGTTTATTAATTAAAATACATTAATTTTCTGGAACACTTAAAAATCATTCTGATTTCGGAACAGTTCGAATTATGAAGATACCTCTTACAGTATTTCTATATTATTATTATTATATATTAAGTAAGTTAATTATATTAAGATGGCTGGAGTGATTAAAATAACGCATGAACCACTGAATTACCTCCACAGTAGTCTCGATGCTCTAGTCTGTTTCAAATTTCTATCAGTTGTCTCTTTATAAGAAAAACAACGTTGGCCTACGTTGGCCTGTAGTTGACATCTTTTGGGTCATCGCTGTACAAGCCTCCTTCAAAGTATTCAGAACAAATATAACTAGCATTTGTCGGACACCAATCTTCTCTGTTGGCTGCCTTAATCCACGCCTGGCGTTTTCGTTTATTCTTGTGAACCGGAAAAAATACACATTTTTTTCCACGGTCGGTGGAACTGTTGTCCTTTTTATAGTGCTATAGGCAACACGAATATACCAGTCTCACAAAACAAGCATACATGGGAGGCCGTCCTTACATGACAATAGCTGTTCATTGGACGTTAATTAATCAAACAAACAAACAAACACAAAACACGCACTACATATACGCTACAAATGGGTTGCTGTTATAGGACGTTAGTTAATGAAACAAACAAACACACTTATATGCAGCTTAAGGTCCAAAGACCCCATTTGAACAATTTTGAATTAAAAATGACTTTGAAATTGCCTGCACAGTATTTTTTATAAACTAAAAAAACTTGATAATAAATTAAGCCTGCTTTGAAAATAAGCCTGTTTAAAGTAACTGACGAATATGGTATACATGTTGAATTCCATAATGATGCCATCTGGTCTTTGATAATCTTTTAGATAAAATTGCAAAATGAAACCCCTAATACTTGTACGTAATATTTGTGTATACATGCGAGTGAATATATGGTCCCGCGGTCGATAAAGTATAATAAATTATCTAATATTTAGTCCAATTCTATATGTTCAAGAAAAAGTTGTACTCTTATAATTAATTGATATACGTATATATCCATTTACACTCTGTGTATTACGTACTACACAGTAGCTACGTATAATATACTATATTATACAGATATATCTTGTACATTTATTTTAGATATCAAGAATTACAATTTCATTTGCAGTTATAGAGTGGCACTTAAACAATAGAGCAGCCAACCCTAGATCATTGCCTATTGTTTGATTTGGTCAAAGTATCGCACATTCAGGCTTCACCGCACACACCTGCAGATATATGGAGCGATATGCTCGGTTACCTCACCTGTACGTCCCTGCAGGTAGGGCGTTAGAATTGTACCTGCTGCCCCTATTGTATGATCGTAAAAGGCGACTAAATTTAGGATCTTATCTTTTCTCTTCTTCCTAGCTGACTTTATCTGTCCTAATGCCTTCCTTGGCACCGCCTCACTTTTGGCCTTGAGTTGAGCGTTCGCCCCTGTGAGGAAGGCTCTGGGTTCTGTCCCCTGGCCGAGACACACCAAAGTCTATAAAAGTGGTAGTTTCTGCTCCTGCTTAGCGTTCAGCATACAGGGAGTGGGACGACTGGTTCGCCCGTTGTCAGTATAATGTGACCGGGTGTAGTGTGTTGCTTGGTGTCTTCGGCGGCATGCTTCAGTGATATAGCACTATAAAAAGGGCAACAGTTCCACTATACAAGAAGACACAACACGAACATACCGCAGTCTCCCAGTACACTCACCTCGCACAACATACACGCAACACACCGCATGCATGGGAGGCCGTCCTTACATGACCATAGCTGTTAATAGGACGTAAATAAATCAAACAAACAAACAAACCTCACCTGTAAACTGACTAACGAGATGGGATATTCCGTTTAAATACGAAGTCAGATACGTAATTGTATATAAAAGTAATAATTGGAAATAATTAAAAATGAAGTATAGAATATGTTCAGTTGCTTGCATTATACTTGCCCTTGTTATTAAGAAAATAATGACATTTTACTGTAACAAATGAATTGAAAAAGGAAAAGTAAGGGAGTTAACTCAACTATAGAAATAAATTTAAAAAAAACTCGTAAATAAGCCATACCTTATTTGACTACTGCTGTCGAAAGTAAGCCCGTTCTAAAATAAGCCGGTATTTGAAAATAAGCTTGTAATCTCTTGCCGCGTCTTAATTTCAAGTTTTTACTTTTAAGGGTATTGAAATATTAGAACACAAAAAATGAACAATTTTAGCATAGCAGCAAACATTTGTGAATGACAACCAACATTATATCCAGATTCGTTTCCATTTAAAATACAAGTTATTGAAGTAACGCAACACACAAGTTTTACATGTAACCCTTCTACCCTGCAGGTAGGATGTTAGAATTGTACCTGCTGTCCCTATTGCAAAATGACAGTCGTTTATTTTAAAGAACTGAAGGCCCTCCTATTCCTTGATATCCTCCAGACTTGACAGCCTGGTGAAAGTTGAACTCCGAAATGCTAGATTTGTGAACAGCTATCCGCATAAGGGTATTGAGGAGATAAGGAGACATCCTGTTCCTATCAGCTGTTTTGATATCATTTTGAGTTGGAAAGCCACGCTCACAATCTGCTGTTTGTAGTGGTACAATACAAGCTAGTTCATCTAATTTCAGTATGTTTTCTAATTGATCTTTGTGAAATTGGAACAGGATCTTCCACAAGATGAAGATGTTTTCTGTTGGATATCTCTGTTGCAACACCAAATGCTTCAGGAGCTCCCACTCTTTCTTGACTAGACAGGGAACAATGCACGGCTGTTTATAGAACGTTAAAATAATCAAACAAACAAGCAAACTGGGAACAATACACGGTACATATGAAGGATTTGTGCCATAGAAGTCGCACAACAAGTTAATAACCTTTCTGTGCGTTTAGCAGCAAAAGAGCTACCCCTTAAACCAAAATTGCCAGGACACTTATGACAGATGTGTCGTAAACAGGAAGCTTCCTTTCGATTTGTACAAAACAACACATTAATACAATCTTGCCTAATATCTTATGAATGTGGGGTTTTTTTGGGGGTTTTTCAGACACCGTGTGCTTTCTGATTTTCAGTGAGCTCCCTCTCTTTACTGACTGCAGTTCTTGCATGTAATTTTCATAATTCCCCGACAAATGTTCTAGTTGGCGTATACTACTGTTCACTAGTTGGCGTATTATGTCTGTGTTCCGTTTGGAATGACAGTCTGAGATTGGTAAGTATTAGATTGATATCCATTAACATACATTGTATAAGTGACTCCTATGAGTTAAAGTTGTGTGAGTTGGAAAGGGATCCCTTTTGTAGTTCCATCCTTTTATGCATGTTTTCCTTGCTCGAAGAAGGTGACCGTTGATGACCATGTATAGTAGATAGCCTACAAAGCACTTGAAATGCGAACCTTTCAATTGTTTATCATGCTACGATTGCTTAATTTTCTTACGGTTTTAGTTCAAAGATATGCGTCAACATTTTCTTGTATTTTTACAGGTAAAAGATATGCGTCAACATTTTCTTGTATTTTTACAGGTAAGGTACACCCTCAGCTGATTGGCTGGTACACCAAGCTAGTTTGTGGGTCATGCAGTGGATATTGTTGTGATAAGGTTGATCATCCTTCAGTCTCGCACTTACACCTGATTTGGCCCTGTCATTACTGATGCACTATCATACCCGGAGAATATTATTCATACTGATATATATTCTTTGGGCTGTCCAATGCATTATTATAAACAGTCACCTTTATCTATTTCAGAATTTGCCAGGAATTGAGTTTCAGATTATCACAAGTAATAAATCGGACATACAGTGATGTATAGCACACGTTTCTTTTGTGTAGTAATGTCATCACACACTTATGATACACTACAGTGTTACATTTACGAAGTTTATTCTTGAGCTCATTTTCGATAACAGAACTTGGAATTCTTCAACTGATCTTTCTGACTGATATGAATCATTATTACCTGAAAGTAAGCTTTCATAGTCATCTCACCATTGTAGTCTCATTAATTTAATCAAAGAAGTAAGTTCCAAAGCAATTTATTCCTTACAAAGCCAATAAGCCAAATAACAGCTTTCTTTTTCTTCTCAAACGCTGACTGAACTTTCATTTTCAAATCTTTCTGCTCATTTACATCAGACAGTGCGCTTACATGGTCAAATGAAGTTTGGTGTTTAATTAAAGTGGACGTACAATCTGATACATCGGTAATTGGATTGTGTTTGAAGTTTTCATACTCAGTGAACACTGCATTCTAGAATTATCAAGTTTTATCAACCAGTTTTTTAGTCGGGGAAACCGACGAAGTCGGTTGTACCGACTCCAGCTATCATGCATTCTCAACAAGTCAACTCGCCAACTCGTCTGGCGCCTGCATTGAATACTACTTAATGCTTTATCGGCATGGGATGGTCCTGGCCCCTTTACATATCCTTGCACTATGAAAAATAGTACCTAATTGAAAGTTATAATAACTCAGTACTATATTTAATATGTAACAGATATTTGCAAAAAAGAAAGAACCTAGCGCATTTTGTTTATAAAGATAAAGTTAATAAGGTTAGATGTATTACTACGCGGAAAGTCAATCATGCCTGTCAAAATATATTTTTACCTGCTGTGTATAATTGGGTTACTGAAAAAGCCATCAGTGAAGGCTCTCGCCGCACTCCCCAACCCCCACTAGGTGGATTTAATCATAAATTGTTGACATGAGTTATGTCACCAGACATTGCCCCCCCCCCCCCCCCCCCCCACACACACACACACACACACACACATATACGTTTGTTTGTTTTTTTGATTAATTAACGTCCTATTAACAGCTATGGTCATGTAAGGACGGCCTCCCATGTATGCAGTGTGTTGCGTGTATGTTGTGCGAGGTGCGTATTTTGGGAGACTGCGGTAAATTCAGGCTATGTCTTCTTGTATAGTGGAACTATTGCCCTTTTTATAGTGCTTTATCACTGAAGCATAGGTTTTTAAAAGTGACACCGTCTAATTTTAAAACCGCTGATATCAGGCATTTTAAGTAAAAGTCTATGCATTGACTGTTTAAACACATGTAAAAGGAAACTGCAGATAATATTTCATAACAATTCCCTTATATATAACCTATATAGATATGAATAAGACCTGTCTATACTGAGTATTTAGTCTATCTGTTTCTGTTTTGACGGTAAAAGTAAACCATTATTTATACATATATATATCAATAGATGTAAACGATCATTGATATGGATTAGCATGTGCAGTAAATAGGGTGCTTAAAGCTTTTTGAGTTTCAATTATATGTTTTGTATTTATTAGAATTTAAAGTGCAAAATATATGTAAAACAAGAGGCCCATGGGCCTTAGCGGTCATCTGAGTTCGGATACAGAATGAAACAAAGACACAAAAACACTATATATTGGCCAATCAGACCCTTGAAACCAGTCAGTGATTTTGTAACTGACTTTTCAATCTATGAAGAGTATCTGGTTCCATCAAATCTGTGAATTCAGAAGATTTTATTTTCTTATTTCAGTCATTTTGACCCCTTTTGGCCCCGCCCATCTACCCCTGGAGGTTGGCCAGGACCAATATGGATATGATGCTAAAATGCTATCACAGGGTAATAATTCTAACCAAGTTTGACCTATTGAAAATAAAGCAAATAATGCTAATAAATGTGTTTTTCCAATATCAATTAAAATATTTTTGACCCCTAATCAGAGGAAAGTCTGAGATGCCAGGGCCATAAAATTCACAATTCTTGTAAAGGGCCTTAAAAAGACCTTCTAATCTATGAAGAGTAGATTTGGTTCCATCAAATTTGTAAATTCAGAAGGAGACACTTGAAATTTCAGCCATTTTGACCAATTTTGGTCCCACCCTCTGGCCCCTGGGGTCGGCCAGGACCAATATGGATATGATGTTAAAATACTATCTCAGGCTAATAATTCTAACAAAGTTTGACTCATTTCCTATTACACATGACCAAATAATACTCAAAAATGTCTTTTCCCTATATAAACTATAGTAAACTTGACCCCCCTTCCCAGGGGGGAACGTGAGACCCCAGGGTCATATAATTCACAATTTTTGTAAAGGACCTCAAGACCTTTCAATCTATGAAGAGTATTTGATTCTGCCATTTCTGGAATTTCAGAAGACGATTTTTGAAGTTTTAGCCTATTTGGCCCCACCCCTCAGGCCCCTGGGGGGGGGGGGGGGGGGCTGGGACCATATAATTCACAATTTTGGTTGACCTTTGGCTATGGAAGATTTCTGCAAAATTTCAACAAATTTGGTTCAGTAGTTTTGGAGAAGAAGTCGAAAAAGTAAATTGTTTATCGCCATACGACGCACGACGGACGACTGACGACGGACAAAAGGCAATTAGAATAGGTCACCTGAGAAATTGTCTCAGGTGACCTAAAAAAATCAGTGCCTTTAAAGGCAACCTGGCATATGGATCGTTTTCGGGCGAGTGCGCGCAAGAAAACATTTAGTGGACGGTCAGCTTCAGTAATAAAAACAACAAGCTGGCCTTATTTTAATTTAACTTATGACAATATACATGTATCTGATATTATACATAGAAAACATTTTCAATTAAGCCTACAATGTCAACTGTATTATGTTGCCTCATGTTTCCCTATTTAGCTAGAAATGCTAGATAGGAAGGAGAAAAAACATGTATCCAGCGGCAATCCAGAAAAAAATTCCTTTAATTTTGCATTGAAATAAAGCAACATACATGTGTTACATTCGTTTTCATGAACAAGAAAAAATAGACTATAACATTCTTTAAACAAGAGGCCCAGAGGGCCTGTATCGCTCACCTGGTTGTTTTTTTTTGTAATTATCACAAAGACTCTGATAATTAGAAAAATTAGCAAAATTGACTCCAAAAGTTTAATTTTGAATCACAACCATACAATGATGCTATTGATACCATACAAATATGCTATCCAATACATAGGTTCAGAGACAGTAATTTATATGAAAACAGTTAAGCGTAATTGACCTTTTTGACCCCGCATCTATTGCTGTCTAAAGCCCCGGGGGTCAGCCCTATCATTTGTACAATTTCATATTCCAACCCTATAAGGATGCTACCATTGCATTATGAGTGCTCTTCCATGCTTAGTTGCAGAGAAGAAGTCGTTTATATGGAAATAGCTAAATTGACCCCTTTTGACCCCACCCTTCAGGCCCCTGGGGGGTCAGCCCCATCATTTGCAAAATTTTGAATCCAAACCCTTTAAGGATGTAACCATTGCATTATGAGCGTAATCCCATGTTAAGTTGCAGAGAAGAAGTCATGTATATGGAAATTGACCACTTTTGACCACGCCCTTCAGGCCCCCAGGGGGGGTCAGTCCTATCATTTGCACAATTTGGAATACCCACCCTATAAGGATGCTACCATTGCATTATGGGTGCTATCCCATGCTTAGTTGCAGAGAAGAAGTCGTTTATATGGAAATAGCCAAATTGACCCCACCCTTCAGGCCCCCGGGGGGTCAGCCCCATCATTTGTACAATTTTGAATCCCCACCCTATAACGATACTACCATTGCATTATGAGTGCTATCTCATGCTTGGTTTCAGAGAAGAAGTCATTTATATGGAAATAGCCAAATTGACCCCTTTTGACCCCGCCCCTCAGGCCCCCGGGGGGTCAGCCCCATCATTTGTACAATTTTGAATCCCCACCCTATAAGGATGCTACCATTGCATTATGGGTGCTATCCCATGCTTGGTTTCAGAGAAGAAGTCATTTATATGGAAATAGCCAAATTGACCCCTTTTGACCCCGCCCCTTAGGCCCCCGGGGGGTCAGCCCTATCATTTGTACAATTTTGAATCCCCGACCTATAAGGATGCTACCAATGCATTATGGGTGCTATCCCATGCTTGGTTTCAAAGAAGTCGTTTATATGGAAATAGCCAAATTGACCCCTTTTGACCCCGCCCCTCAGGCCCCCGGGGGTCAGCCCCATCATTTGTACAATTTTGAATCCCCACCCTATAAGGATGCTACCATTGCACTATGGGTACTAATCATGCTTGGTTTCAGAGAAGAAGTCGTTTATATGGAAATAGCCAAATTGACCCCTTTTGACCCCGCCCCTCAGGCCCCCGGGGGGTCAGCCCTATCATTTGTACAATTTTGAATCCCCACCCTATAAGGATGCTACCATTGCATTATGGGGCTATACCATGCTTAGTTTCAGAGAAGAAGTCGTTTATATGGAAATAGCCAAATTGACCCCTTTTGACCCCGCCCCTCAGGCCCCCGGGGGTCAGCCCCATCATTTGTACAATTTTGAATCCCCACCCTATAAGGATGCTACCATTGCATTATGGGTGCTATCCCATGCTTGGTTTCAGAGAAGAAGTCGTTTATATGGAAATAGCCAAATTGACCCCTTTTGGCCCCGCCCCTCAGGCCCCTGGGGGGTCAGCCCCATCATTTGTACAATTTTCAGTTAGTAGCCCATAAGGATGCTACCAGTCAAATTTTGTTGAAATCCGACCAGCGGTTATGGAGAAGAAGTCAAATTTTGTTGACGGACGACGGACGCCGGACACTGCGGTATCCCATAAGTTCACCTCGGTCCTTCGGACCAGGTGAGCTAAAAATGGATGTTAATATGACGTTAATTTAATCAATCAACAAAGTTTTCGTGATGTATCCTAATCGACAATAATCTTAATATAAAGAATGATCAGAGACTAGATTTGTTTACATGGACTTAGTCATCCAAATATAAATGGCAACAACAGCAACGGGGCGTATCCCTCAGGTGTAGCATCACAGGTGTGGCAGCAGATCAGATATTCCTAGCAGTTACTAGCGTAATCATACTACCGATCATTCGTACGTCATTAATTTGTTTAATGTCCGGGTCATTAAGAATATCAGGTTTAATGTCGGAATACCCGGACTTGTAGCCAGTACCAGGCAATTGCCCACATGGGATTCCAACTCGTGAATCAGAGGTGGAGGGCCATTCGCGACATTCCAACCACTCAGCCACCACGGTCCAAATCGGTAGATAAATAAATAAATAAATGACATTGAATCGATCTAATAAATGCATTACAAATAAATGAAGCATTTATACCTGTAATTACAAACTAATAGATAAACGCATGAATTATATACATGTAACCTCCCTCGGGATAGCACCATTAATTCAGAGAGTCAACAGCTGGTCAAGTTAGGCTATTAGAGATTTAGAAGTGTGCATCACGCGGCAGGGATGAAGAGTGCGGCTCTTTTGACAACAATGATGGCTGGGTCGAGTCACACTTATGAAGGTATTTATACGTAGTAGTATACTCGCTATCAAGCAAAACGCACAGATATGGGTGTGTTTAAAACAGTTTATTTGCAACAATTAAACCAATACAAGATGTATCCTAATAATTATGTTTATACCATTTAGAACTTAATGATACTTTGTGTGAAAATGTGCTCAATGTGATATAAATTTCTCAAAATATATATATAGAAGTAATGTAGTTATTGCATTAAATAGCATAATAAATGATGGTAATGAAATCGATTTAATGATGACAATTTACTTCTAGATTGATTTAAACAAGAGGCCCATGGGCCTTTAACGGTCACATGATATTTGATACAAATTATTCATGGCATTAACTAGCCAACTGATGTCTTATGTTCACGAAACAAGAACATAGATCAAACAAAGTTTCATTAACCGCTTGACGCATATTTATTCACGGTATCATGTTCACAAGGTCCAATAATTACTATTTCAAAGGGCAATAAATTCGTAACTTACAATCGAATCAGGCCGCTTTTCATTCTCGTTCGAGATCTTTCCGATGTTAGTCTACATACAAAGTTTCAATGAAATCGGTTTATATTTACTCAAGTTTTCGCGTTCACAAGGTCCAATAATAATTTTTAGTGAAAAAGGCAATAAGGTCGTAAATTACAATCGGATCACGCTTGATTTTCAAACTTGTCCGAGATCTTTCCAATGTAAGTCTACATGAAAAGTTTCATTAAGCTCGGTTAATATTTACTCAAGTTATCGTGTTTACAAGGAAATGTTAACGGAGGACGCAGTACGTACGACGGACGACGACCTTAAAATATCAAAATCAAGAAATTGAAGCATTTTTTATTCTAGATAACTAGTTCTTGAGATCGGGATTGTTTGTTTGTTTGTTTGATTAATTAACGTCCTATTAACAGCTATAATCATGTAAGGACGGCCTCCCATGTATATCGGGAATAAGTCAAAATTTTGTAAGTTACTACATGCTTCCAAAGCCTATCGACAGCATATATCCCGCGCACATTTTACCATTAATCATTAACAGCTAGTTTTAAAGGAGTTTATTTGCTGTAAGCTAATTATTGTATGATATGAGAGATAACTGACGATTTTAGACATGAAATAGTTATTGTATGATAAAGAGAACTGATAACATGCATTTAGTTCCTAAATTAATATCTATATATATATATATATCGTAAATTGACGCACTCGGGAGTCTGATCGCAGTCAATTATGAACAGAGAAAACTAAATTATTATTGTACCACGGAACACATTTTTTTATGAAATAAGATTTAGATCTACATCGCAGGTTAAAATTTAAAAAAAATCAGAATTATTCAATATTTGTGTACATGTATTCACATGTATTTGTGATAACTCAAAATGAACACGTGCCGAAAATTAATATTAATTTTTAGCCCACCATCATCAGATGGTGGGCTATTCAAATCGCCCTGCGTCCGTGGTCGGTCGTCCGCCGTCCGTGGTCCGTGGTCCGTCGTCCGTCCGTAAACAATGCTTGTTATCACTATTTCTTAAAAACTGCTGCAGGGATTTTGTTCAAACTTCACATGGAGGGTCCCCTTGGTCCATATTTGTGCCATACAGATTTTGAGGCTGATCGGAAAAACAAGATGGCCGCCAGGCAGCCATCTTTGATTTTGGCAGTTGAAGTTTGTTATCGATATTTCTTGAGAACTACTGAAGGGATTTTGTTCAAAATTCACATAGAGGTTACCCTTGGTCCCTAGTTGTGCATACAGATTTTGAGGCTGATCGGAAAAACAAGATGGCGCCGCAGGCAGCCATCTTTGATTTTGGCAGTTGAAGTTTGTTATCGATATTTCTTGAGAAACTACTAAAGTAATTTTGTTCAAACTTCACATGGAGGTTACCCTTGGTCCCTTTTTGTGCCATACAGATTTTGAGGCTGATAGGAAAAACAAGATGGACGCCAGGCGGCCATCTTGGATTTTGATAGTTAAGGTTTGATATCCCCATTTCTCAAAAAGTGCTGAAGGGATCTTTCTCAAATTTAATATGTAGGTTCCCCTAGGGCCCTAGTTGTGCATATTGTGATTTGGGATCGATTGATCAACAAGATGGCCGCCAAGGAGTCATCTTGGATTTCAATAGTTAAAGTTTGTTATGGCTATTTCTCAGATAGTACTGAAGGGATCTGTCTCAAATTTCATATGTAGGTTCCCCTAGGGACCTAGTTGTGCATATTGCATTTTGGGACCGATCGGTTAACAAGATGGCCGCCAGGCAGCCATCTTAGATTTTAATATTCAAAGTTTGTTATCGCTATTTCTCAGAAAGTATTGAATGGATCTTTCTCAAATTTCACATGTAGGTTCCCCTAGGGACCTAGTTGTGCATATTGTGATTTGGGACCGATTGATCAACAAGATGGCCGCCAAGGAGTCATCTTGGATTTTGATAGTTGAAGTTTGTTACCGCTATTTCTCAAAAGGTACTGAAGCAATCAGTCTCAAATTTCATATGTAGTATGTTTGAAAAAGTTTAAAAAGTAGAGAAAAGATCCATCTTTCCTTTGTCAGATATAGATCATTCTTTGGTGGGCGCCAAGATCCCTCTGGGATCTCTTGTTACAATTTATGTTCGTATTCTGTCAATAATTGAAAACGGGTTGACCAAATGTCGAACTCGGTTATCATTTTATCATTATACCGACAAGTACTGAGATATCTGGAAAAATGCCGAAAACTTGCTATTCTTACAAAAACTGTATACGTACGTAAAAGCGATAAATTGAAATAAAAAGAGGCGAGGAGTTAAAGTACAATGTTTTCAAATTGATACGCATCGAACACGAAGGCATCGTGTTGTCACAGACGCAATCTCTGTTGCTCACAGTACGTCACTTCCGGTATATTCTAAAGGTATGTTTTTGAACGGTGATTACTTTAACGCCTTTTATAAATGTGAAATGGGGCACCGGGATTTTTCATGGTTTATTAATGATATTATTTTTGGTTTGTTTCCGTATTACACTACCTCTTTAACGGACGACGCACGACGACGGACAAAAGTCTAAAAAGGTCACCATGACCTATGGTCAGGTGACCTAATTTTCTCAGCGACGCTATATCATGAAAATTGTTTAAGATTAAAAAAGAAAGAACATTTAAGAATCGATTAAATTTTAAATAAGGTAAATAGAAATACTCCAGTTATAGTCCCTGCTCAGTGTTTATTAGGGATTTTCACCTATGGGTGAAAAGACCTATTGCTTGTATTATGTTTTTTATTATTATCATTATGCATCCAAAGTTGTGTGAAGATACGCCAATGAACTTATTACCATAGTGTATGGCATGAGTTAAAGATATGACAATAATATTCTTATGTTAGTCAGTAATCCAATATTATCGCTATGATATCACTTCCGTTTTAAGCTTATTTTTTATATGTTCTGTAGAATAAGAAATAGAACATACAAGCGATGCAACACTTGTCTATAAAATGTCACCGTCCGGTTGAAAATAAAGATTAAAGTTCAAAAATGCAGGTTTTCCTAAACATCATTTAAAACGTTTATCTCTTTAAATAAATATCTACAGCATTCATATTGAGAGATGTTATTTCCATTTTTGAAATTAAGTAGCCGCGACAGAAAGTTTTATAGTCCTTATGTTTAACACCTCGTCAATTTACAGTAATTATTGCAGGCTAAATTTAACTCCCTAAATTATATTATTCACTCATTTTTTATTTAATTTTTCGGGTTTCGGGGATATAATTTTGATTGTATCAATGACCTACCAACCCAAACACTTAGGTGTACAAAACATATTATCCTTGCAAAAAAAACAAGCTAATCAGTATTGTACATATAACTACTGAAACTACTAAAAAAACGTCATTCAGGTTTCAGATGTGGCCTATTAACTTCATCAACAAGTTTAACATGTATGGTCGTAGGAGTCACGTTTATTTACCTGGCGCAGTCTGTGACCACTACCAACGACTTCTTACAATATAGAAACAGCGGCCGTCTTCCAAATATCGTGGAGTTGTTTGGGAAATACTGTCCTGGAGTTAGTCTCTGTACTGTGAACCAAACAGATGATCATGGATCTGGTTCCCGCTGCTGCAATGCCTGCAGTTGTTCTTCACAATGCTTTCAACAAGGTAACTGTTGCCCAGATGTACTTCAATATAAAAGCGATACAATAAACAAGACATGTGTTCGTCCTCAGTATCTGCCATACGGCGTCACCAATTCGAGTTCGTATGTCTCTTACGATGTCATTCACAAGTGTGCACCGGATTTCAAAGATAAAGCCATTACTGAAAAGTGCGAAAATATACCACAAAATCCCAAAACTTTCGAAGACTTTGTGTACACATTGCCAGTCTCCAAAATAAACTCGAGTCTATCTTTTCGGAATGTGTACTGTGGTCGGTGTAACGGGGAATCTGAAGAGGGTTTAGTTCAATGGAAGATTGAGTTAACGTGTAATTCCAGAGAGGACTTAACAACTACCTCCTTTGATGAACTGCTGCACGTGCTATACCGAGACAGGAAATGCAATCTTTTGTACCGTGTACCCCTTAATATCGGCGTCAGGCCCCATCCCTGTTATTGGGGACAGTTTACTACATGTAATCAGACCGGGAACATGCTCAGCTATAATGAAACTCTGGACGATATGTGCGGAGCTTTTACATCGGTATATGCAGACAGGTATCGAAATGCATTTTGCTACTTGTGTAATGATAACAACCCGGGCATATGTCCTGATCCTGGACAAGGTATTGGTAAATTTGATATGTTATCATTTACGGCTATCTTGGACTTTGGACTCTTTAGCTCTTCAGATTCTCCTCCACTGTCTGACACAAATAAGTGTTCAACGAATCAAGAGTATGACAGTTACAAGGTATGTACAACTGATAGTGACAAGGAACATCTTGCTTTTATGGTGAGAATAAGATTATTTGGAAAAGCATACTTGCTTTTTATATTTCTTTGGTTGTACTGTATACATGTTGCTTCTTTGTCAAGATGATAACCATTTTATTATCATTTTGTTTATTGTTCAAACAGTATATATAGAGGTTACACGGTTAGTATCTTACAATACAAGGTTTATTTCGGTACGACACTTAGGAAAGCCGAGATGACCAGGCTTTGCCGAGTCATCTCGGCTTTCCGTGTCAAGCACCAAAATAAAACTTGTATTGTAAGATACTAACCGTGCATTCTGTTAATTCTGAAACCATTATGACATTCAGAACGAAAGCAAATTGTCATTTATTTAATTGGTTTCGCTCGAAGATTCATTCACTATACCAAAAGAGAGTGGACTCCTTTTTACTAATATATAAGCGCATTCGCAAACAGTACTTGTAATTCTATTCAGTGTGTAATATCACTAAAACAATGTGAAAAGCCTAAAAAACAATAATTACCCATCAAAAAGTTACTTTACATTACATAACTTTACAATGAGCAAAGAAAAAGACGACACCGCCATACGAGATTTTCGATATCGTAAAAACGACGTCATTCCTGTGAATGTGACGTCACCTTTTAGCGGAACTGAATGACGTTTCGTTCATGGTAAGGTCAAAATTCGGTGACAAATTAGAAAATGTTCCGTCAGAAGTGGAACAAATCCACGTGACCGTATTGACGGAAAAAGCATTTCGTATTGACGAATAGAGCACACGTTTATCCGGGAGTAGTTATCCGTCAGTATGTTGGACAGTTGCAGGATAAAAAGTAATACATGGTAGGTTAAACCTAAATTATCTTTGCAGTTTACACACCAGTAAACAACAAATAATAAAAATAATTCCTTAAAACAAACAAATAACAAATTACACATGTGCGTGTATCGCCAGTCGTAAGGTTTGGTTTATTAGATTGTCGTCTTATTAATATCTTGGGTCATTTAAGGACAGCCCCATGAATATCTAGGTTTTAGGTTACGGTATGTTCGGGTTGTGTTTCTTTGCAAAAGTGGAAACAGTCGTCCAAATCCCTTTATGCTTGGAGCTGAACAGCAGCAGGTCGGCCAGGGAACGTCATATATGAAGTAGGGATCAGATCTAAAATTAGTCGCCTTTCAATAGCGGTAGCAGGTACAATTTTGACACCATGCCTGAAATTATTTCATTAATAAAATCATTAATCGACTTAATTAAATTGGAAATTCTGATGAATCGATGGGAGTGATAATTTTTTGAAATTGCTCAAATTTAGGAAATGCACGTTCAGACAAGGATGGTTAAATCAGATGTTTTATTAATGAAATAATTCCAAACGGTTGACGATACGCGAACAATAAGTAGGAAAAACTAGCGCGACTAGTATGGTTGCATTTGTAACATTTAGGAAGGAGTATCTTACCTTATGGCACTAAAATGAGAAAAAACTAAAAAATTAAGAGATGTTTATTTTAAGAGACAAAACTTAGATTATTCGAGCTCAGCATAAACAACTAGTTTTGGGGTAGACATTATAACACGATCTAGTGAGCATGTTGTATTGTGACCTCGGCTGAATACTTCATTGACATTGCCGTATATTACAAAGTGACGCAAATATACATGTACCACAACCTCCAAAAAACCTTTCATAACCGTCCATAAATATCCTTAGCTGTTAATGGGACATTAAGCTAAATCACCCAAGTAATTACTAGTATTAACCTAATTATTTGTTTTGTTGTTTATATTTCAGGGGGTTTGCAGAAACATAACGTGTGCTGTGGGATCAATATACGTTAACGGATCGTGTAAACGACAGTATATTCATGAAGCCTTCAAGTCTTATGATATCTATTTCAAGGTGACAACCGAACAGGAGTTCTGCGTAACAGCTATGGACCAGTTTGGTACCGAACTTAGGAAATCTATGTTATCTGCACTTAATAACTCTTCCGTCCTTAAGGACAAGATTTGTTCGTTTGTTGCTGTTTTCTTGTTAGGAACTCAAGAATGTAGTGAAAGAAATTCTTCAGCAATGGCATTTGTTCTAGTCCATGTAGGTTTATACTCATCTAGCAGACACTCTGTCGACCAAGTGCTGACAGAGATGTCGTTCCTAGACAACAGTCGTATCATCGTCGGGTCCCAAACATTTACTATAACAATTGACTCGAGATACTATGGGGATATATTGTTTGATTCGTCCGTTAACACCCGGAAATATACGGATTCAGACACGAATGAGATGCTTTTGCACCTTCCCTCTCATGATTCCAGTGCCAGCCCTTGTGAGAGCCCTATTCGACACATGCACGTAACGAAGTTAACATACTGCCGACGTTTATTCTTGTCATCAGACGACTACAATGTCGTCTTTCTACATGGATCCGTCTGTTTAGATATTATAAATTTATGTTTAATTGATGGGACGTACGAACTGAAAGAAAATGGGTTAGAAATGTGTGCAGATACTTATTTAGATCATATTCAGAACTATTCAGGTGCATTATCCATGAATACGTGCAACAGTAACATCAATGGCAATATATATACTACTTATGAGGTAACATCGCTAATTTTTGCAATGATATCGATAATTTCGCTGGTTTTAACAATAGTAACATATAGTTTGTTCAAATCTTTGCGAACAACACCCGGCAAAAGCAACATGCTTTTATCAATTAACCTACTTATCGCTCAGACTCTCTTCCATTTCGGGCCTGGGCATAGAACTTTATTATTTAATGCAGGCTGTGCTGTGGTTGGTTCTCTGATTCACTACTTTTGGCTATCAGCCATTGTATGGATGAACATTTGTTCCATTCACATGTTAAGGGTATTTTATATTTTCCGAACAAAAACAAATTTACTCGTTGATAAAAACAAGGAAATGATAGTGTATATCGTATATTCTGTTTTAGCTCCTTTGATAATTGTGTCGATAAACATTCTAGTTAGTTTGATAACATCTAACGGATCTGATTTTGGCTATGGAGGTTGTATTTGTTATATTTCATCTAAACTCATGCTCCTTTTCACATTCGCCATTCCTATAGGAATTCTTATTACAACTAACACTATATGTTTTGTAATAGTTGTTATAGCTATCCGGAGATCGCAGCAATCAAAACTTTCTTCTAACCAAGATCAAATATCGATCATTGTGTATATGAAGCTTTCTTGTTTGACCGGTGCCTCCTGGATATTCGGCCTACTGTTTACGTGGATTAAATTAGACTTATTTGGTTACATATTTGTTATCCTGACTGCAGGACAGGGTTTTTTCATCTTTTTGTCTTTTATTTGTTCCAAAAGAGTTCTGAGACTGTACCGTGAACTACGATACCCGAGTACCAATGAAAACAAATGTTCTTCAGGATCAAGTAAGTCTGGAGTGTCTTCCCCTCTGACAAATTCCCAAAAATATGTAACAAGAATGTAAGAACTCTGAGATTGTTACGGTAGGATTATCTACTCAACATGTTTGTAGGTGTTGAAAAGGTTGTAGTGATGTTCGACACAAAGAAACCCACTTGACTTTGTTACTTTTGATATTAACCTATTTCTTCTCTTTGACTTGGTTTATTTTCGGTCCTTTTTGGCCCCAAAATCGTTCAATCAGTAATTTAAAGATGCTCCACCACCGACATGGCATAAACGGAAGTCATCTTTTGAACAATAATTGTTGTTTAATTGTGTATTTATTATATTTCTAATAAACATAAAAACTAAAATAAAATAATGTATTTGGTTTTGGTGCATGCTCAATCAGTATTTCATTTCATAAAGGACATAGTGCCATGGAATCTTGTCGGGACGCAATTAAACATTTTTGATATTTTTTTTATCTTGAAGTAGAATTAAAAGCTCAAACTTTTCAAGTAATTGATGAATTTCTAATATCAAACGCAACTCTGAAATAGTTTTATTGCACATTACATTGTTAAACATCCAAACTATACATCAATTAAGCAAGAGACATTGGTCATTTAAAACTTATTTTTACTAAACTGTTCATCTAGAAAGCATAAAGTGCATCATTGCACAATCTTTTGTCGTACTAGATATTCAGTTAACTAAAGAATAAGATTGATATTGTGTTTAGAAAAACAAATCTATGACTACTAGACCAGTAATAAATTGAAACTACCGCCATAGATGAATCAGGGATCTACTAAATACAACATATATCTACTATATTTATTTTGTTGACATTCTTTCAGCTATTAAAGGGAGGACATTGCACAATTGTGGACAAATTCGCAGTTGTACCGATAACGGATTTGTATGTAGTGTAGAAATAATTACCACCGTTGCATCCTTTACACGATAGTTGCTGTCGATAAACTCTGCTATTTTTTATTGTAAAATTTCAATTTATTTGCCAACAAAGGGTTTTTATATGTATGAAATTCTAAAGATATGTTATTTACTTTTGGCGAACAATAGGAAGTGGTAAGCCGAAAAAGAAAAGAAGTAATATTCATACTGTTGCAATTTATTCATCCTAGATAAATGTTCTGATACTGCTCTCTTATAGATAAAATCCTTATTTCGGCATTGGATTAGGGTAGAACTTTGCGAGAAAAGTTTTAAGCCATTGAAAGTGCTCTTATTTCAAAAGTAAAATTTTGCATTTTCATTTTATTGTTAATTAGAAATCGTTTATTGGTAGATGCTATATCTGCATTACGACATATTGTAATTGAGTTTTCACGGTTATTTCCATCGTGACTGAAATAGAATAATATATTTTGGTATGTTTGGGTCGTTTAGTTTTTCGTCAAGTAACAGCTAGGGTTATGTTCGGACGTGGGAGTGGCACGACTGGTTCGCCCGTTGTCAGTATAATGTAACCGGGTGGGGTGTGTTGCTTGGTGTCTTCGGTGGCATGGGTCAGTGATATATAGCACTATAAAAAGGGCAAGAGTTCCACTATACAAGAAGACACAACATGAATATACCGCAGTCTCCCAAAACACGCACCTCCCACAACTTACACGCAAAACACCGCCATCCTCACATAACCATAGATGTTAATAGGACGTTAATTAATCAAACAAACAAGATATTAAACTACAGCGTTTTAAATATCTTCTGTTTGAATTTGATTTTAGTGTTATCTATCTCTTAATGCCTTAAAATGTCGACGAAACTTTCATATAAAAATTCGTGAAACCATGACCAAACAAAACATCGCCATCCCATTAATAAAAAAGAGAATTCGAACCCCTTACTTTTCAGTAGAAAATAGCCAGGAAGTAAGACTGAAAGGTATATATTTTAGAAGTTTATCAGTCTAGCGTGATTCATGAAAGACTTGTTTGCGCTATGGCGATATGCTAATTGCATTTTTGTACGTTGTTGATATAGCTTATTATGTGATTATGTCAATGAACTTTTTTAAACACGGTGTAGGTGATTTCAGCGGTATTGAATTTCTTTTAATTTTACATTTGGCTTTTATGATATATGATTTAATCATTTCTAGATAATTTGCATAACCAAAACAATGTTCCGTGAAATCACAAAACTAACCTGCTATATATAAATCGATATTCCTTTTCGGTCTTCCACTAAATAAGCAACTTATATATTAAAACAGTACTTTCAACTCTATTGAAGAGAGATACATATCACATTACGCTTTACACAAAAAAAGTTTGAAGCTCTGTTTTATGAATTGTTATTCCATAATCATCACAAAGGGTATTTGATGTTTAGCTTAAATGCTACCTAATATCAAAAGAAGATATTTAAATTAGTTTGTTGGAGTGTCTGATCTATCATTCATTGTACCCACTTCACCACCAACCAAAACCCAACCCCCGGAAAAATACCCAAAACAAACATAACTGGAATTTAATGATATCATGGTGTTATTCCTCTTATCGTGATAACATAACACGTGATTTTAGAAGTAAACTTATATTTATTATCTGTTACTAGGGTGATGGTCTCGTCATTATACTTATTTCCGGAGCACAATGACTTGTCAGTACTATTTGATACATCATCAGTGGGTGTACATTATTTAAAAAGTTATGGATTAGGACAGTCAGCGTTGCATAATGTATATATCACTGTTACATATTATGACTTTATATTGGACAGATTGAATAACTTGCCAATAAAGACCATTATACATCAATACATGTGTATGTTATACATATATAATTATTACATTAAAGCTATATTTGATATTGGTATCCGTGTGGTTTTAGACATAAATGTGGGTTGTGGTCACGCCAAACCTTGCGCTGTTTGTAACACTTTGCATGTCCTCACGTGGAGTGCTTTCATGTAATGGGCGACCACTGGTTTGAGTAATTTCCTGTCCGAAATTGAATTTAAATTTCAGATCCATACAGAACTCCGCAGCATTTTCTTGGCACAATTGCGTTGCCTTTCGAACCACTGGGTTCGTTGCAAGGTCGCTTTTATTCAATGCCAGTTGAAATTTAAGTGTGGATGTTATTGGAAGTTCTATCATGGTATATCCTTGAGGGTCAAGCACGCATCCAACCAAAGTTGTTTCGTCAAACAAATCTAATAGAGTGAAAAGACCGGTGAATGTTTTCAGCCGAGGACGCCTTCTTCCACTGAGAAATCTCACGAGAGCAGGGAATTTCGCTGTCCTGATTAGACAGTCGCTGTCTACTGACAATTGGCCACTATGGCTGTTTTCATTCGGTATAACCTCTACAAATTCGCCTGTCTGTGATAAAGGAATAAGAACGTCCGTGTTTTTCTCGTCCCTGCACTTCAGGTACCTCACCTGCTTTTTAGATCCGCCACGGATGGTAAGCAGCCTGCCTTCACTCTGAATGTGTGTAGTCCCCAGGTAAATACGACCTACTAGGAACACGTTGCCAGGTCCATAGTCCACTGTATCTTTGGTGTCGGGACTGGACCCAATGACGTTTGCCTTGAGTTTCGTCATTGTAATGAAGGCCTGTGCTTGGTTATTAACTAAATCTTCAAGTTGTTTAAAGCAGTTGTTGTCCTTCGTAGTACGTGAATTCAAACGGAGGAAGCGACCTGTGAATAGTAGAGAAAAAAATAAGTGTAAAACCCATTTGAAAATTAATGAAAACAAACACCTGTCAAAAATATCAAGTTTCTGGTCTCAATATTTATTTGTTCGCCTTTATCATAGAGATCAACTGAAATATCGTTTGTAAAATGTATTTCCCGTAACGTATAACATTGTTTATTAGTTCCCTGTTGGTGAAACCGGGGGGGGGTCATCTTCAGTCTTCTCAGTCATGTAAATACAGACGCAGTTATGGAACAGTGAATACTTGAATGTTATTGTGCATTAATAGATAGGTTGAGTAACTGTGAAAAAATATCGAGAACAGGTGAATAAGAAAATATCGAAAACAGATGAATGAGAAAATATCGAGAACAGGTGAATAAGAAAATATCGAAAACAGATGAATGAGAAAATATCGAGAACAGGTGAATGCTTTTTACTTACATCAGATTCATGCCAACAAAATATGATCAGTTATACGTGTATTAATGATTGCCGTTTGGGTATACAAGTCAATACAAGGTTAAGTAGCACTTAAGCGGTTAAAATCAAATAACAATAGCACTAAAATGCAGTAAAAAAAGAACAACTTCAAGTCGCCAGTATTGTTAAATATCAAAAGGTGGGCCTAGAATCAGGCGATTGAAAATCCTGTTTGGTTGTGCCGGATAACAATACATTAGAATATGTTCAAAAACCAAAAAATGAGAAACCAAACTATCATGGAGTATATGACGTCAAAAAGCTAATGACTTAAGTCCAAAACCAAATAGATATGGCATTATGTATTCGAGAAGCAGGATTTATTACACCTGGGCTAATTGTTTTCATGCAATATAATGAACAAACCATCGTAATCTGCAGGAATGACAATGGTTTCGTCTTTTTCTGTGTAGCGTTCGGTCTCGGGGTCCATTACAACATTGCGGGCGAGTAGTTTCCTGATAGTCCTTTTCTGGTAGAGAAACACCGGCTGTGTTAGGTTCACTGGAAGCGACGAGTTTCTCTTTGTCAAGATCAATTGCTGTGTACATTTCACAATCTGTGGAAAAGGAAATTGTTTAACGATTTGGTCCACCGTAAAAGACTGAGTACTCCACTGTGCCCTGCCTCCCTCGGATTTAGCAGAATGAGAGCGGGTGGTAGTGCCATTATGGCTGAGAGAACGTCTGGTAGACATTTTTAGGCAGTAACCACAATATGATTTCCTCTAATTTCACCAACACAAGTTCTGTAGTATCATGTATAACATTCCTAGATAAGCTCTCACTATGCTTTCCAAAAATAGTTACATTATGAATAGTCTACTAGTTGATATGCGATCTGCAAATCCAGGTTGTCCAGACTCCAAGACTGAAACCAGCACTAAGGTCAATCAGCGTCCTAATTCCAACAGAACACCAATTAATATCTTAATACACACACGAGTTATTGTCATCCGTCTATACAACTCTAACCTTTCGAACACTCGTATTATCGTCCACCGACATTCTATTCTAATCCTGTTCTCCAAATAGCGAAAACCTGCCAACCTGCTGGACTGGTTTTCCGTCGACAAATACCGGGTACATTGTTGTCGCACTGCCAGGGACCCATTAATACTATTTCCCGGGGCGATAGGACCGGTGAGGTCTTTTTCGAATGAGTAAATAATCAGATTATTTATGTCAGCCACCTCTCTATTTATACGGGCACCTGTGTAGTTAGCACGAACAGTCCACAGCATGCCACTGACAAAGGATGGTCAGATAGAGACATCATTGGGTTATTGGGTTTACCTTACAGCACGGTCGTTTATTGCTGATTCCATCATTATGTATGGTTTACTGGTTATCTAGATATATTGCTTAGGCAAGCATATCTATCAAAAATATTATACATTGATGAGAATTTACCCCTGACAGTATGTATAATTAGGCTTATTGTGAGCAATGATAACTACATGTAGAGTGAGGCTAGCGGTAGCATAATTAACATTGAAGCTACACCGCTCGTGAATATTTCTTGACCCCGTCAGTATCCTACACAGTGATGAACTTTAAAAACATAACACTTTTTAATACATTGGAAACCTGTGTATGACAGGGGCTACCCAACT